>NC_091991.1:11320097-11605097 GCF_044704955.1 Pristiophorus japonicus
TGGTACAGAAGGCCAGCACAGGAGATCAGGGTTGTGACACACTCGATGTTGATACCTCATTACCCATATTCTGCCATTGCTGGGCTATGTGAGCAGTTGGAACCAATTTCAACCTACCTTCTCTCCCTCAATCCCCACCCCTCCCCTCCTTCCCCTCCCTCCCTCTTTCTCCCCTTCCCCCTCCCTCTTTCTCTCCTCCTTCCCCTCCCTCCCTCTTTCTCTCCTCCTTCCCCTCCCTCCCTCTTTCTCTCCTCCTTCCCCTCCCTCCCTCTTTCTCTCCTCCTTCCCCTCCCTCCCTCTTTCTCTCCTCCTTCCCCTCCCTCCCTCTTTCTCTCCTCCTTCCCCTCCCTCCCTCTTTCTCTCCTCCTTCCCCCCCCTCCCTCTTTCTCTCCTCCTTTTCCCCCCCTCCCTCTTTCTCTCCTCCTTTTCCCCTCCTCCCTTTCCCCCCCTCCCTCTTTCTCTCCTCCCTTCCCCCCCCTCTCTCTTTCTCTCCTCCCTTTCCCCCCCTCCCTCTTTCTCTCCTCCTTTCTCCCCCCCTCCCTCTTTCTCTCCTCCTTTCCCCCCCCTCCCTCTTTCTCTCCTCCTTTTCTCCCCCCCCTCCCTCTTTCTCTCCTCCTTTCCCCCCTCCCTCTTTCTCTCCTCCTTTTCTCCCCCCCCCCTCTTTCTCTCCTCCTTCTCTCCCCCCCCTCCCTCTTTCTCTCCTCCTTCTCCGCCCTCCCTCCCGTCTGCCCAAGTTTAAATTGGGGCATTTGTAAAAGCTGACGCAATACGACTGCAAACATCTGGATAGAGTTGGTTGAAGAAGTACGGCTGCTGCTTTATATCCTTGTCCAATAATACTGCACTAAAATGTTAATTCTAGTGATGCATTTATTGCCCCTTGAGAAGGTGGTGGTGAGCCGCCGCCTTGAACCGCTGCAGTCCGTGTGGTGAAGGTGCTCCCACAGTGCTGTTAGGGAGGGAGTTCCAGGATTGTGACCCAGCGACGATGAAGGAACGGCCGATATATTTCCAAGACAGGATGGCGTGTGACTGGGAGGGGAACATGGAGGTGGTGGTGTTCCCATGCGCCTGCTGCCCTTGTCCTTCTAGGTGGTAGAGGTCGCGGGTTTGGGAGGTGCTGCCGAAGAAGCCTTGGCGAGTTGCTGCAGTGCATCTTGTAGATGGTACACACTGCAGCCACGGTGCGCCGGTGGTGGAGGGAGAGAATGTTTAACCTTTTTGTTATCAAATCTAGGCTGGTTTTTAAAAAAATGATCGTAACTGAGGTATTTTTGTGTTTATCATTTTGTGGGTTTTCCCTTTTTCAGCATTTCACAATGAGGAAAGTTCCGTGTAAAACTGACGCTCCCTCGGGATCCTTCTTTGCACGTGACAATACTGCCAACTTCCTGTCGTGGTGCCGCGCGGTTGGGGTCGACGAGACCTACCTGTTTGAGTCCGAGGGCTTAGGTAGGTCAGCGGCCCTGCACGGTTCAGTCTTGGCGGTCACGTGTCTGTAAATCGAGCCACGGCACTGGTCACACCCTCTGTCTGCGTCTCAATCTCTGTTCTGCAAATCGACTCAACTCTTCATTCACAGTCGCTTAATTCAAACTACAAATAACTTTCAAAAAGGGAATCGGATAAATACTTTGAAGGGGCGAACCTTTGCAGGGTTGTGGGGGGAGAGCGGGAGGGAGTGGGACTAATTGGATCGCTCTTTCAGAGCCGGCACAGGCACGATGGGCCGAATGGCCGACTCCTGTGCCGTATGATTCTGTGTTAAGAACTTATGTTCTTGTGTTATAAATTACAGGCAACTCTCGATTATCCGGGTCCCTCGGGGATTGGGCTATGCCGGGTAAACGATTTCTCCGTTAGAGCGAGTTGACATTACAGTTAATGCTCACAGTACTGCAGGTGTGCTCTAACCAATAGCTGTAGCGTATCTTTTAATCCTTGAATTCTAGTCCTCGAGATCTAAAGACCATCAGGCTCGTTGATTACTTCCTGTAACTGTTCGTGGCATTTTAATGAATTATGAGAGGCAGTGGACCTGTGTGCGAGCAGCAGCGGGAGCTGAGGCAAGGCGGAGCGCTTAAAAGCAAGGCTCAACAGGCAACATTCGAAAGGAACATCAGAGTTTCAAAGTGATGTTGGCAGCAAGCGCACACACGGAATTTTAAATGCTGTTACAACGGTTTCCCGTTGCATCCGTGTGCGGATAATCGAGAGTTGCCTGTACATCGAATTTACAGCACAGAAACAGGCCATTCGGCCCATCGGGTCCGTGCCGGTGTTTATGCTCCACACGAGCCTCCTCCCACCCCTCTTCATCTCACCCCATCACCATACCCTTCGATTCCTTTCTCCCTCCTGTGTTTATCCAGCTTCCCCTTAAATGCATCGACAGTTTTTTGTTGGGGTGATGTCAGGGAGCACTTCTTCACACAAAGGGCGCTGGAAATGGGGGGGGGGGGATCAGTTGAACATTTCAAAACTCAGATTGATAGATTTTTGTTGGGTAAGGGGATTAAGGGTCACGGAACCAAGGCGGGTAGATGGAGTTAAGGTACAGATCAGCCGTGATCTAATTGAATGGCGGCGCAGGCTCGAGGGGCCGAATGGCCTCCTCCTGTTCCGATGTTCCTAATATCTCTCAGCCCACATCACATTATCTGGTCAATTATCTCATTGCAGTTTGTGGGAACTTGCTGTGCACAGTCTGCTTGCCTTTATATGGAACCGTTAGCATAGAACAAACATCCCAAGGTGGTACTTAAATCTGTGACTGAGCTTCTATCTCCTCCTTCAACTATCCCCCAATATTCATTTTCACACCTTTCTTGGGACCTTTTCTATTTTAACGGCGCTATATACATGCAAGTTGTCAATGCTTTTATTCTTCAATTTTGTGTGGGAACCCTAGTGTGACGTGTTCCTGACCGACTGACCACGTGCAATCTCGCTGAATAATTCTATTCACGTGCGCCCTGTAAATGCTCTCGCCCACCATTTCAGATTAAATTCTTCCCCGGGGTCAGGGGTCAGGCTGATGCGTTTTATGGTCGGAATCAAAGGGCTCAGTTGGCCGAACGGAGTGATGTACCTTTGGGGGAGGGGGGGGGCCAGGGTTACAGTGCTACAATGTTCTCGGATCGCGGGGAGTGGTGGACAATCTCTCCTCAAACCGTGGGCTTAAGAGTATTGTGCTTCCAAAAGGGCAAACTGAAGCCATTCTTTACAGAAATTGGAAGGTCACTGTGGCACCAGAGCCCCGATAAATGGGCCAGTGTGTCCCCTCCATGCAGAGATTTTTTTTTTCTATGCTGAAATGCAGAACAAAGAACACTACTGAGATATTTGCCAGTGGGCGAGGACACACACAAATGGGTAAAATCTGCTGTTGACGACTGCTGGTTGCGAGTGATCGCAGCACTCCTGTGTGCGGGGAGAGGACAGGAGCAGGAGGAGGCCCTTCGAGCCTACTCCGATCCAGTCAGTCCATTAACTCCTTGACTCCATTTACCCGCCCTTGTTCCACATCCCTCGATACCCTCGCCCAACAAAAATCTATCGATCTCAGTCTTGAAAGCTCCAGTTGACCACCTCCCAGCATCCACAGCCTTTTGGGGGGAGAGAGAGTTCCAGATTTGTGTGTGTGGAAAAAGTGCTTCCTGACTTCACCCCTGAACGGCCTGGCTCTAATTTTAAGGTTCTGTCCCCTTGTTGTGGACACCACCCCCCCCCCCCCCCCCCCACCAGAGGGAATAGTTTCTCTCGATCTACCCCATCAACTCCTTTAATCATCTTCAGCACCTCTGTTAGATCACCCCTTGTTCTTCTAAATGCGCAGGGAACAGCACCAACCCTTGTGCATGGCCTTCTTTGACCTCACAAAAGGCCTTTGACACTGTCAACCGCGAGGGACTATGGAGCATCCTCATCCGTTTCGGCTGTCCCCAAAAGTTTGTCACCATCCTTCGTCTGCTCCACGATGACATCAAGCCGTGATCCTGACCAATGGATCCATCACAGACCCAATCCACAGCCGACCAGGGTCAAGCAGGGCTGCGTCATCGCACCAATGCTCTTCTCGATCTTCCTCGCTGCAATGCTCCATCTCGCCCTCAGCAAGCTCCCCACTGGTGTGGAACTAAACTATAGAATCAATGGGAACCTGTTCAACCTTCGCCGCCTCCAGGCTAGATCCAAGGTCGTCCCATCCTCTGTCATCGAACTATAGTATGCAGACGATATTTGCGACTGCACACATTCAGAGGCCAAACTCCAAGCCATCGTCAACACCTTCACCGAGGCAAACGAAAGCATGATCCTTACACTAAATGTCAGTAAGACAAAGGTCCTGCACCAACCTGACCCGGACACACAGCACTGCCCCCCCCCCCCCGCCGTCATCAAAATCCACGGCACGGCCTTGGACAATGTGGACCATTTTTCATACCCCGTGAGCCTACTTATCAGCAAGGGCAGACATCGATGACAAGGTCTAACACTGCCTCCAGTGTCCCAGTGCAGCCTTCGGTCGCCTGAGGAAGAGAGTGTTTGAAGACCAGGATGTCAAATCTGGCACCAAGCTTATGGTCTATAGGGCAGTAGTGATACACCTCTCCTATATGGCTGAGACGTGGACTATATACAGCAGACATCTCAAACGCTGGAGAAGTACCAGTGCTGCCTCCACTAGATCCTACAAACCCACTGGGGGGGATGGACGCACCAACGTCTGTGTTCTCGCTCGGGCCAGCATCTAAGCACTGACCACGCTTGTCCAGCTCCATTGGGCCCCAACTGGAGTACTGTGTCCAATTCTGGGCACCGCACTTTAGGAAGGATGTGAAGGCCTTGGAGAGGGTGCAGAAAAGATTTACTAGAATGATTCCAGGGATGAGGGACTTCAGTTACGTGGATAGACTGGAGAAGCTGGGGTGGTTCTCCTTAGAGCAGAGAAGGTTGAGAGGAGATTTGATCGAGGTGCTCAAAATCATGAGGGGTCTGGACAGAGTAGAGAGAGAGAAACTGTTCCCATTGGCGGAAGGGTCGAGAACCAGAGGACCCAGATTTAAGATGATTGGCAGAAGAACCAAAGGTGATGTAAGGAACTTTATTACGCAGCGAGTGGTTAGGATCTGGAATGTGCTGCTTAAGAGGGTGGTGGAGGCAGACTCAATCGTGGCTTTCAAAAGGGAATTGGATAAGTACCTGAAGGAAAGAAAAATGTGCAGGACTACGGGGAAAGGGGGGGTGAGTGGGACTAGCTGGGAGCCGGCACGGGCTCGACAGGCCGAATGACCACCTACCATGCTGCAACCATTCTGTGATTCTATCCTTCCTCAGGGGCAGGGCCCAGAACTGAACACAGTTGCTCCCGATGGGGTCTGAGCAGGGCTTTTTACAATCATAAAATAACTCTCTTTTTCCCCCCCCCCCCCCCCCCCTGCCCACCTAGTATTCCAACCCTCTGGAGAGGAAGGCCGACATTCCATTTACCTTTGGTTGTGTTTTGTAGCTCATGCCAGCTCCTGCTTGTTTAACAAGCTCATGAAGGTGGGCATATATGGGTTTTCTTTGCCTCCATGTTTCTGGTATAATCTTGCAAACAATCGCTGGTGAAAAATTAATTTTGCGCATGGAAGAGATGGTAGTGTGAGATTTCATCGTAACTATATCCAAATTACCCATTTGCATAATTTTATTGCAAGTCCTTCTGATAACCAAATACACATTGAGGTCACAGTGGTGTGAATTTAATTAAATATTAATTCCGGGGATTGCCAGCAAGCCGGCCTGTCGGGGGCGTGATTAAGAAATTTGCAGGTGATACAAAAATTGGCCGTGTGGTTGATGAAGAATGAAGATATCCGTGGACTGGTCAGGTGGGCAGGAAATCCTGAACCTGTACTTTCCCCCGGGGTGGGACTATTCTGGATAAAACTCTCCAGAAATTCCTCCCACCCCTCCTTTGTGTCGGAGTGTCTCCAGCTCGGTGACTCTGAGCCGGAGAGATTCGAGATGTAGACATCTCCTGCTTGGGACAGTCTCGCTGCCCACACACTGCAGTCCAGACACACCACCTGCCCTGTCATATCATAGAAACATAGAAATAGGTGCAGGAGTCGGCCTTTTGGCCCTTCGAGCCTGCACCACCATTCAATAAGATCATGGCTGATCATTCACCTCAGTACCCCTTTCCTGCTTTCTCTCCATACCCCTTGATCCCTTTAGCCGTAAGGGCCACATCTAACTCCCTCTTGAATATATCCAACGAACTGGCATCAACAACTGTCTACGGTAGAGAACTTCACAGGTTAACAACTCTCTGAGTGAAGAAGTTTCTCCTCATCTCAGTCCTAAATGGTTTACCCCTTATCCTTAGACTGTGCCCCTAGTTCTGGACGTCCCCAACATCGGAAACATTCTTCCTGCATCTAACCTGTCCAGTCCCGTCAGAATGTTATAGTTTCTATGAGATCCCCTCTCATCCTTCTAAACTCCAGTGAATAAAGGCCCAGTCGATCCAGTCTCTCCTCATATGTTGGTCCAGCCATCCCGGGAATTAGTCTGGTGAACCTTCACTGCACTCCCTCAATAGCAAGGAACGTCCTTCATCAGATTAGGAGACCAAAACTCAACACAATATTCCAGGTGAAGCCTCACCAAGGCCCTGTACAACTGCAGTAAAACCTCCCTGCTCCTATACTCTAATCCCCTAGCTATGTAGGTCAACATACCATTTGCCGCCTTCACCGCCTGCTGTACCTACATGCCAACTTTCAGTGACTGATGTACCATGACACCCAGGTCTCATTGCACCTCCCCTTTTCCTAATCTGTCACCATTCAGATAATATTCTGCCTTCGTGTTTTTGCCCCCAAAGTGGATAAGCTCACATTTATCAACATTATACTGCATTTGCCCACTCACCTAACCTGTCCAAGTCACCCTGCAGTCTCTTGGCATCCTTCTCACAGCTCACACCGGCACCCAGTTCAGTGTCATCTGCAAACTTGGAGATATTACATTCAATTCCTTCATTTAAATCATTGATGTATATTGTAAATAGCTCGGGTCCCGGCACCGAGCCCTGCGGCACCCCACTAGTCACTGCCTGCCATTCTGAAAAGGACTCTCTGCTGCTCCGTCTAGCCTCATTTTATTTATTCAATTAGTTGAAGTCTTTATTCAACAATTATTGATCATTATATATAAATTTAGTACGGACATTATAGTTCCCCGGTCTTAGTTTAAAGCACTGTTAGGGGAAAAATTATAGTATTAGGCAGACACTCCTATCGAGGATGGACTTGCTTCCACACCAAAAAGGGATGAGTTCCCAGCTGTTTCAGTGAGGGAGCTGACATTCCGGTTTCCGAACTACATATTGAAGGGTGGAAGATGCCTGTACGTGGATTCTTTTAACGTGGGGTGACCATCGCATCCCAGCCACCACATGGACTTGACAGAGCTAGACCTTGATCTAGTGGCAAAGGTTAACCCAGACGATTGGAAACCAAGGGGGAAAAAACCTGAATACTCACCAACCAATCACCGACCTGCTGCCCTGTGACGCCACTCCTTGTTTTTTTTGGGGGGAAATACACCTTGGTGTCTCCGATTGGGTCCGCACTGCTCCTCCGCTCTCTCCTTTGTCCAGCTGCTGGTGCTTCCAACTCTCATCGAGTCCCGCTCACCCATCGCCCCCTGTGCTCGCTGACCTACGTTGATTCCCGTTTAAGCAACGCCTCAATTTCAAAATTCTCATCCTTATTTTCAAATCCCTCCGTGGGTGGGCCTCTCCCCCTCCCTATCTCTGTAATCTCCTCCAGACCCGCACCCTCCGCAATCTCTGCGCTCCTCCAATTCTGGCCTCTTTGAGCATCCCCGATTTCCTTGGCTCCACCATCGGTGACTGTGCCTTCAGCTGCCTGGGCCCCAAGCTCTGGAACTCCCTCCCTAAATCTCTCCGCATCCATCTCCTCCTTTAAGACTCTCCTTAAAATCGTAATGAAACAAAATCTAACACCGAGCCACACAAGGAGTTATCGGGGCGAATGGCCAAGCTTTTGGTCATCTGCCCTGATAGCTCCTTGTGTGGTTCGGTGTCACATTTTGTTTTCTTACGATCCTGTGAAGCTCTCTGGGACGTTTTCCTACGTTAAAGGCGCTATATAAATGCAAGTTGTTGTTGCTGCCGAATGTTGGGGATCATTTCGCGCCGAGCCCAATTCCACATTTTCCGTAGAGCCTCTTTTTTAATTTATTTTGGTGTTTTCTCTCCTGCCTGTTTTCTCCTCGTCTCCTGCAACGTTTCACCAGAAACTCAGTCCCTTTGTTGCGGAATCTGGTACTTGGCTTAACCACTCGATTAACAAAATCACCAAAACCATAACTTACATTGTCCGAATAAAACCGCCCTGTGCTGACTTGCTGTGAGGCTGGAGGTGTTGCATGTTATGGGGCAGACACGGGCCGTCAGGTGAACCCTTCCTTTAACGGCCCCATCTTTACTGATAACTGGCTTTGTTTTCTCCATTTTTCTTCCAGTTTTGCACAAACAACCGCGACAGGTGTGCCTGTGCCTGCTTGAAATTGGTCGAATTGTGTCTCGGTAAGTGTGATCGGGTCATTGGTTATTGCAGCTAGTCGGTCTGCCGAGACATTGGAACAGGGGGAGGCCATTCAGCCCCCTCACCCCTCCAGCCTGTTACATTAGGAACAGAGGAGGCCATTCAGCCCCTCGAGCCTGTTACACAGGAACAGGAGGAGGCCAGAGAAGGTTCACTGGGTTGATTCCGGGGATGAGGGGGTTGACTTGTGAGGAAAGGTTGAGTAGGTTGGGCCTCTACTCATTGGAATTCGGAAGAATAAACGCATAAGATTATGAGGGGGCTTGACAGGGTGGATGCAGAGAGGATGTTTCCACTGATGGGGGAGACTAGAACTAGAGGGCATGATCTTAGAATAAGGGGCTGCCATTTAAAACAGAGATGAGGAGACATTTCTTCTGAGGGTTATAAATCTGTGGAATTCACTGCCTCAGAGAGCTATGGAAGCTGGGATATTGAATAAATTTAAGATAAAAATAGACAGTTTCTTAAATGATATAAGGGGTTATGGGGAGCGGGCAGGAAAGTGGAACTGAGTCCATGATCAGATCAGCCATGATCGTATTGAATGGCGGAGCAGGCTCGAGGGGCCGTATAACCTACTCCTGCTCCTATTTCTTATGTTCTTATTCAGCCCACTCGAGACTGTTACACAGGAGCAGTTAGATCCTGGCTGGTCGGTATCTTGAGTTTATGGGGGAGAAGAAAAGGGAAAACTGTTTGAAGAAGGAAATCTGTGTGTGTTCACCATAGCTGAGGCCTGCAGTTATACTGTTGTAGGGTTTTAAACTCTTTCTTTACTCTTTAATTTAATCCAGAGGTAAACTCTAAAAATGTGGACCTTGCTAACACAAGCGGCAATGTTCTCTGTAATTGCTTTTGGTGCAGCAGGGGCCCTTTAAAAGGGTCTGTGCTCAGGATAAGGGGTCGGCCATTTAGGGCTGAGATGAGGAGAAATTTCTTCACTCGGAGGGTGGTGAATCTTTGGAATTCTCTACCCCTGAGGACTGTGGAGACTCAGTCGTTGAGTATAAACGATAAGGGGTTATGGGGAGCGGGCGGGGAAGTGGAGCTGAGTCCATGATCGGATCAGCCATGATCTTATTAAATGGTGGAACAGGCTCGAGGGGCCGAATGGCCTACTCCTGATCCTAGTTCTTGTGTTCAAAATCCCACACATGCACGGTTTTTGCATTGAAAAAGCTGCCTGCGAGGATCCCTAGGGCCACGCAGCTTAACGGATACATTGCTGAGGAGTGGTTGAGGCGAATAGCATAGATGCACTCCAGGGGAAGCTAGATACACATGAGGGAGAAAGGAATAGAAGGATATGGTGATGGGGTGAGATGAAGAGGGGTGGGAGGAGGCTGGTGTGGAGCATAAACACCGGCACGGACCGGTTGGGCTGAATGGCCTGTTTCTGTGCCGCACAATCTGTAATTAAGATCATGTAGCCAAGTTATGGAGAATTTATGATCTTTTAGTTGACTTTTTAATGTTCAGGTTGCTGGGTTATGTTGATTTTCGTTCTAATTTGAAGGTTTGGTGTTGAACCTCCGGTACTAGTGAAACTGGAGAAGGAGATTGAACTCGAGGAAACGCTTTTGACCGCTTCTGAACAGCCGGTTCCTGTGGAACGTGCAAAGCCATGTTGTCGTAACAAAGAGCTTCACCAAGCCGTAAGTAGGTCTTGCTCTTTATCTGCTGTTTGTGGTTTTTATTCGGTTACGGGATGTGGGCGTCGCCGGAATTTATTGCCCTCGAGAAGGTGGTGGTGAGCCGCTGCAGTCTGTGTGGCGGAGGTGCTCCCACAGTGCGTATACTTCCTTGTGGTGATTTGTTACAACTGTGTCTCGCCGGGCCATTTCAGGAGGCAGTTAAGGGGCGACCACATTGCTGTGGGTCTGGAGTCACACATCGGCCCAGACCAGGTAAGGGCGGCAGATTTCCTTCCCTAAAGGACATTCGTGAACCAGATGGGCTTTTACATCAATCCGGCAGTTTCATGGTCACCATTACTGATACCAGCTTTTTATTCCAGATTGAATTAACTGAATTTAAATTCCCCAGCTGCCGTGGTGGGATTTGAACTCGTGTCTCTAGATTATTAGTCCCGTAACATAACCACTTTGCTACCGTAGCCAATGTTTTTATTTTTAATAAAATCTGAATTTTAAAAAGTGCATGAAAGTTTCAGGTTTAGAACCAAGACCTTGCAACCTTGAAATAATTTACTAAATTGGAGCAGTTCCTGAAAACCTGCAGCCACCTCCAAGTTGCTATTTCCCAATCCTGATTTTCTGCGTGTCTTGAGGACGTGCCGTGTGGTGAGTGCAGCGAGCTCGGGGAACATGGGACGTTGGACCTGTGGTTCCCAAAGCTCTCCCCCACTGGGGGTTTTCCCCGCCTCTCCTGTCTGGGTCTGTGGTAGACTTGTCGATGGAATCATACAGCACAGGAGGCCGTTCGGCCCATCGAGCCTGTGCCGGCTCTTTGAAAGAGCGATCCAATTAGTCCCACTCCCCCCCCGCTCTTTCCCCACAGCCCTGTAAATTTCTCCTTTTCAAGTATTTATCCAATTCCCTTTTGAAAATTATTGAATCTGCTCCCACCGCCCTTTCAGGCAGCGCGTTCCAGATCACAACAACTCGCTGCGTAAAAAGAATTCTCGTCATCTCCCCTTTTTTTTTGCCAATTACCTTAAATCTGTGTCCTCTGGTTACCAACCCTCCTGCCACTGGAAACAGTTCTCCCTATCTACTCAATCGAAAGTCCTCCTAATATTGAACACCTCTGTTTAAATCTCCCCTTCACCTTCTGTGCTCTAAGGAGAACAATCCCAGCTTCTCTAATGGATAGAGATTGATTGCTGTGATTAGAGAACTGCTCCATTCATATTCTCCCAGGGTGGGAGAAGGCGCAGTAGACAAGGCCTGTTCTCATCCAGTAATTCCTTAGTTCCCATGACCTTGTTTGGATAGAAACGGCAATTTAAAACCAATGCTGCTGCACTGCATTCGAGCAAAATGGTGACTCTTCGTTTGCTGAACTCTGCTGTAAATCCAATTTAAATGCCCTGGTATATTTCCATTTTGTAATGTGTAACAATCCTTGAGGTAGCTTACTCCTTCCCTCCGTACCCTCCTGTCCCAGCTCCTGACAGCAACATTACCTCCTCTGCCCCATGCTGGTCCACATCATAGAAACATAGAAAATAGGTGCAGGAGTAGGCCATTCGGCCCTTCGAGCCTGCACCACCATTCAATATGATCATGGGCAACTTCAGTACCCCATTCCTGCTTTCTCTCCATGCCCCTTTGATCTCTTTAGCCCGTAAGGTTCACATCTAACTCCCTTTTGAATATATCTAATGAACTGGCCTCAACAACTTTCTGTGGTAGAGAATGCCACAGCTTCACAATTCTCTGAGTGAAGAAGTTTCTCCTCATCTCAGTCCTAAATGGCTTACCCCTTTTCCTTAGATCATTAATCTCTGCTTCCTTCGTCAAGACCACTGTCCCCATTACCATTCTCATCCCTCCATTATCTCCGATCTTTTCCTTTCCAAAGTCCCGGTTATCTAGCCTCTTGTTTATCCCCGATTTCCATCGCTCCACCATTGGCAGGCGTGCAGTCAGCTGCCGAGGCCCCAGCTCTGGAATCCCCTCCCTAAACCCCTCTCCTCCTTCAAGATTCTCCTTAAAACCTACCTCTGACCAAGCTTTAGATTATCTGCCCTGATCCTCATGTGGCCCTGTGTCAAATGTTGTTTCATAAAGTTCCTGTGAATCACTTTGGGACACTTTACTACGTTAAAGGTGCTATATAAATGCAAGTTGTTGATCAATGCTTTTTGGATCTCAACTGTACTCCCACCACCCATGGTTCAAGGCAACCCAGCGCATGGCTTCTATACCACCAACAGCACGGGATCACATTGACCCAAATCCCAAATGACCTTCTGCTGGACTGATCCCCTCCTCATCCTCTCTGACCGCCTCTACTTTTGACACAATTGGCAATTCCATCTTCTTCAGACATGTCTTCTGTAGACTCCACCCCCTATGACATTGCGCTCTCCTTGTGTTGCAATATGGGCGCGACACTGTCTCCAATGGCTGCTACTTCGCTGCTTGGATGAACACCTCCTTTGTATCTTCATTGCTTTATCCCGTGTCCTTTCACAGTTAACCTGCTACCCATTGACGATATAATCTCGAAGCACAGATTGGGTGTGTGCTGACCTTGTGCACCTCTACCTCTCCACTTCCCCTCTCCATCCATCAATCCATCCACAGATCATTCACATTCTCCCAACATCCCCTCTATCCTTATGTCAGCAATGCTGAAGCCATCCTCCTTGGTGCCCCACCAGTCATTATAACCCTCTGTTCTTGCTTCTATCAAAGCCTCTCTCCTCGCCCTTCTCACTGCTGCCTCAGACCAGGTTGGGTGATGCGGTACCGAGCTGCACTGCTTGAACCCGAGCACAGCTTCCCTCCCCCACATCTACTTCATTACTGAAATGTCATCAGCTGTGGCTCAGTGGGCAGCACTCTCGCCTCTGAGTCAGAAGGTCATGGATTCAAGTCCCACTTCAGGGACTTGAGCACACAAAAATCTAGGCTGACACTTCAGTGCAGTGCTGAGGGAGCGGCGCACTGTCGGGAGGGGGGCAGTACTGAGGGAGCGCCCCACTGTCGGAGGGGCAGTACTGAGGGAGCGCCCCACTGTTGGAGGGGCAGTACTGAGGGAGCGCCGCACTGTCGGAGGGGCAGTACTGAAGGAGCGCCGCACTGTCGGAGGGGCAGTACTGAGGGAGCGCCGTACTGTCGGAGGTGCCATCTTTCAGTTGAGACGTTAAACCGAGGCACTGTCTGCTCAAGTGGACATAAATTATCTCATGGCACTATTTCGAAGAAGAGCAGGGGTGTCCTGCAACCAATATTTATCCCTCAATCAACATGACAAAAACAACAGATTATCTGGTCATTATCACATTGCTGTTTGTGGGAGCTTGCTGTGCACAAATTAGCTGCCGCATTTCCCACATTACAACAGTGACTACACTTCAAAAAGTACTTCATTGGCTGTAAAGCGCTTTGAGACATCCGATGGTCGGGAAAGACTCCATGTAAATCCAAGTCTTCCCCCTCCCACCTCCGCAACACTGCCCCCTTCCCCCGACGCCCCCCCCCCCCCCCCCCCATACCTGAAACGCTATTTCACTTCCTCTTCACCTTCTGCCCGACTTCAAAATTCTTGCCCTCCCTTTTCAAATCCGTTACCGTTAAGTTAAACTTTTCCTCGGAATGTCGTGAATTTATTTCCCCTTCAGTGGGCTTAATTGTTGTGCGATTTCCAGGTGAAGACCATTGCTGACGACCCCCCCTGTAACTGTTCGCACCGGTTCTCCATTGAGTTTTTATCGGAAGGACGGTATCGGCTGGGAGAGAAAATTCTTTTCATTAGGGTGAGTGTTTGGTCCTGGAAATGTGTGGGACTGAGAGCAATGTGATTTAATTACTGTGGATCGCAGGGAAATTTAGGGCGGGGTCTTCTAAGGACCTAACTACCTGCATTTATATAGCGTGTTTCACGACCACCGAACGTCTCAAAGTCCTATACAGCCAATGAAGTACTTTTGGAGTGCAGTCTCTGTTTTAATGCGGGAAACGATTCTCGTTGTCTGTTGGGGGGGTTCAAGCGACGGTACCACTTTAAAGACCGAAAGACTTTGCATTTGTATAGCGCTGTAATCCATCTTTCAGGATGCCCTACAGCAGGCCACATACAATGAATTGCTGTAGCAGAACATTGCAGCCATTTTGCTAACAGCAAGGAGGTCAATGACCAATTAATTTCTTTTCTGATGCACACTGAATGGTGCGACAGGATCATCAATGGCCGGCTATGCATTTTTGTCTGCAACATAGAAAGAAATCAACACCATGCTATCAGTGTATATGGAGGATGCACTCAAAAAAATGGCCCAGTCTGTCGTGATACAAGAGCTGCAGGATCTAGGTGGATTGTCTGGTTAGGTACCCAAGGGAGGGGTCGGGTCATTCAATTCAAATACAAACATCTTGTGGATTTTGTTTATGCTTGATTGACAGCTCTCTAAGCATAAAGCACGCACCCAAATTTTCTTTGTCCTGATCATAGTTTTTCCACGTTATTTATTAGCCTGTCTTGGTGCTCCATCTGGAGTGGCCAGGGATCGGCCAGAGAGAGACTCCATGGGCAGTCAGCTGCAGGATACCAGGGATCCCGTTGTCGCTTCTGTAAACCTACAGAGGATTATTGCTTCTGTTCACTTCTCCATTAACTGGTTAATGAATCTGTTTGGCAGTTGCTAGCCAAAGCCACAGATTTCCTTGAGTATTGTGTACAGTTTTGCTTTCCTAATCTGAGGAAGGACATTCTTGCTATTGAGGGAATGCAGCGAAGGTTCACCAGACTGATTCCCGGGATGACAGGACTAACATATGAAGAAAGACTGGATCGACTAGGCTTGTATTCACTGGAATTTAGAAGAATGAGAGGGGATCTCAAACATAAAATTCTGACAGGATTGGACAGGTTAGATGCAGGAAGAATGTTCCCGATGTTGGGGAAGTCCAGAACCAGGGGTCACAGTCTAAGGATAAGGGGTAAGCCATTTAGGACTGAGGCGAGGAGAAACTTCATCCCTCAGAGAGTGGTGAACCTGTGGAATTCTCTACCACAAAGTTGTTGAGGTCAGTTTGTTAGACGTATTATAAAGGGAGTTAGATGTGGCCCTTACGGCTAAAGGGATCAAGGGGTATGGAGAGAAAGCAGGAAAGGGGTACGGAGGGAATGATCAGCCATGATCATATTGAATGGCTCGAAGGGCCGAATGGTCTACTCCACCTATTTTCTACGTTTCTATGTTTCTGAAGTTGAGGAAGATCATGTGAGAATGTACGATTATAGTCACATGGCTCCGGTTGGGATGGAGTGTAGAATGTTTCAGTATAAGGGGTGTCGCAGTTGTGTGGGGCGGACTGGTGGGGCCGGGTGCTCTTTACCTGTCCGCCATTGTTCATGTTCATAGGTTTATATGTAACCTTCAGGCTGCTGACCGAGGGCCGTGCGGCTCTTTGTCGGCCGGTGAGGACACGATGGGCCGAGATGGCCTCCTTCCACGCTGTAAAGTTCTATGTTCTAACCCGTAATACTAAAATACATCGACAAGGTTCTGGGGTGTGCAAGGAATTGGCCAGATATTTGGCAGATGCAGGCACCATGGTGATTGTGGGGAGTGAGCGACTGGCCAAAAGATGATGAATCCAAGACAGACATCTAGAGGAAAACACCAAAAAGTGTAACGTGGCGTCGGTTTAAGGCCTTGTCCAAAGGCTACCACCTCTGAACATGCAGCACTCCCTCAGTGCTGCCTCGATTATGTGCTCGAGTCCTGACCTAGAGTTTGAATTTGAGTACCAGGAAGGTCCGTGAAACCCCTCAATGTGTATTGCCCCTTATAATGAGTTGGAAGTGGTTGAGCATAGGCTCCAATTTTTGTTGATCTGCCCTCGACATAAATCTGGGTGGATTCGGGAGCGATAAGGAGCCGCACGGGTGGTGACATTGGGTGGGACATCCCACTGTCTATGGGCAAGCTCTGTACAAGCCAACAGTGCTAGTAAATAGAGAGAAACTGTTCCCATTGGCGGAAGGGTCGAGAACCAGAGGACACGGATTTACGGTGATTGGCAGAAGAACCAAAGGCAACACGAGGGGAACTTTTTTATGCAGCGAGTGGTTAGGATTTGGAATGCGCTGCCTGAGAGGGTGGTGGAGGCAGACTCGATCGTGGCTTTCAAAAGGGAGTTGAATAAGAACCTGAAGGAAAAAAATTTGCAGGGCTATGGGGAAAGGGCGGGGGAGTGAGACTAGCTGAGGTGCTCTTGCAGAGAGAAGGCACAAGCTCGACGGGCCGAATGGTGGCCTCCTGTGCTATAACCATTCTGTGATTCTAGTACAGAGATTGGGGGCTGAGGTCAGCCTGCAGTCTGACCTGAAATACTGACCTGCCACCCCATGGTGCTCGTGTTCTGGGAGAGTTTCACCGCCTCGGGTGGCAAGAGTGTTGGGTTGTTGTCAGCCGTGGCTCAGTGGGCAGCACTCACCTGAGTCAAAGTCATGGGTTCAAATCCCACCCAACTCCAGACTTGAGCACAGGATTCCACACTTGCATTCCAGAGCCGTACTGAGGGAGTGCTGCACTGTCGGAGGGGCCGTACTGAGGGAGCGCCGCACTGTCTGCGGGGTAGTACTGGGGGAGTGCTGCACTGTCACAGGTACCGGCTTTCAGATGTGATAAACTGAGGCCCCGCCTGCCGCCTCAGGTGGACGTAAAAGATCAAAGAGCAGGAAAGTTATCCCCGGTGTCCTGGGCCAATATTTATCCCTCAACAAACATCACTTTAAAAACAGATTATCTGGTCACTTAGCTTGTGGTCTGTGGGAGCTTGCTGTGCGCAAATTGGCTGCTGTGTTTTCCTGCCTTGCAATAGTGCTTAATTGGTTGTAAAGCGCTTCGAAACATCATGAGATTTAGAAGCGTTATAGAAATACAAATTGTTCGTTCTTGCTCCCTCCCCTTCCTCCCTTCCCCTTCCTCCTCCTCCCCTCCTTCCACTCCTTTCTTGTTCCCCCCACCTCCCCTCCTTGTTCGCCACTGTAAAGTCCTGACCCTGCAGTACAGACTAACACGAGGCACATGCTGAAGTCAAGGTCACTCTGGACCCGCACCTTTATTTCACAGCTCTCGAGTGCCACACTTGCCTGAGACCTGCCTTTATATACCTGTGTGGAACAGGTATACAGAGTCTCCTGCAAGTGCACCCCTGGTGGTAAGTATGCTTGTGGTTACAGGTCATATCTAGTTACAGTCATGTATAGCATGGTAAGATAAGTTATATACAGTAGTGTGAGATACATGACACTCTCCTCTCCCCTCCTTGTTCCCCTCGCCCTCCCCACCCCCCCACACCCTCCTTTTCCTCTCACCAGGTGCTGATGCTGTGTTGTTCTTGGTCTCTCCCCTCTAACTGGGAGAGATGTTCCTATTGGGACAGATATATCAATATGTGCAGAATGAAGCAATGATTCTCCTTCAAGCTCACAGATACCAATTTTTTTTTTTTAAACAGAGCGACTTGGGTTAAGTAACTGCTTTACGGTGTGCCTGGTTTTAACAGCCCCTTGAATGTATGAGTATGATGTAGAGTGAAGCTATGGACCCTCTATAGATCCTGACTATCAACTGTAAAACTCCACATATTGCGCAGAAATCACAACAGGGACACGGGCCGCTCGACCCATCCAGTCCGTGTTGGGATTTACCCCCCCCCCCCCCACCCCCAACGGGAGCAGTGTCCTAATCCCATGTACCCGCCCTGTTCCCGCATTCCTGTATCCCCCTTTCCTTCAACGCCCGCTCTAACCTATCCGATGTTAACATGGCCTATACTTCCATCACTGACTCCGCTCTCGCATCCTGCTCTGTTTATTAATAAGAATCTAATCCTGCTTTCTGTCCCAAATCACTCTTGTAACTCTCTCTCCTTGTTCTAGACACTCTGTCACAGGACACCGTCTGTTTCTATCTCTCTGTTCCGTCGCTAATCTTCCTTCTGTCTGTGCAACTCTGTTTGCCATCATTTACTAAGCAAGGTTTGTATTAGCCTGTGTGTTGGGGAACGGGGAGGTGAGAATCTGTCCCGAACGTTGGCACCCAGTGCACTTTCTCCCAAATGTTTCCCCGCTCCCAGTGCCCAATTCACGAGTGAGGGTACCGGGCCAAAACCAGCGACTCTCGTCCTCTCCACAGAGCAGGTCAGTCAGCATTCATGGCAGGAACTACCCAGATAACGGAATTATTGGACTTCGTGGAGCCCGCTTTAGGGGTGTAAAATGGCTGTGATGAGGTCCAATTTCAGCGATGTAAGGACACAAGAATTAGGAGCATCACTAAAACAGATTATCTGGTCATTATCACATTGCTGTTTGTGGGAGCTTGCTGTGCGCAAATTGGCTGCTCTGTTTCCCACATTACACCAGTGACTACACTCCAAAAGTATTTCATTGGCTGTAAAGCTCTTTGAAACATCCGGTGGTTGTGAAAGGCGCTATATAAATCCAAGTCTTTCTTTCTCAGTCCTAAATGGCTGACCCCTTATCCTGAGACTGTGTCCTCTGGTTCTAGACTCTCCAGCCCTGGGGAAACAGCCTCTCAGCATCTACCCTGTCAGGAGTAGGTCATAGCTGATCTTCGACCTCAACTCTTCTTTCCCGCCCAATCCCCAAATTCCTTGATTCCCCTTGAATATATTCAGCGTCTGAGCATCCACAACCCTCTGGGGCAGAGAATTCCAAAGATTCACCACCCTCTGAGTGAAGAAATTCCTCCTCATCTCCGTCCTAAATGGCCGACCCCATTTGGGTGATTCCAGAACAAGAGGGCATAATAAAATTAGAGCGAGGCAGCTCAGGCGTGAAATCAGGAAGCACTCCTACACCGCTTGGAATCTGGAACCCTCTCCCATAAAGGTTGTTGAGGCTGGGGTCAATTGTAGCTTTCAAGACTGAGATCAATATATTTTTTTTGGCCAAGGGTATCGGAAATATGGAGTAAAGGCGGGTAAATGGGATTGAGGTACAGATCAGCCGTGATCTAATTGCATAGCTCGCGGGGTTGAATGGCCTCCCCCTGTTCCTATGCAGGGCATATCTTGAGTGAAGCAAGGTCCCTGTTCGATGGATCCACCATCGCAAGCCATTCCCTTTGATCTGCCTCGAAACTGCTGAATTTAAATCTCGTGTGTCTCAGCACATGAATTATTCTTCCATTGTGTCATCATCATAGGCAGTCCCTCGGAATCGAGGAAGACTTGCTTCCACTCTAAAAGTGTGTTCTCAGGTGACTGAACAGTCCAATACGGGAATTGCAGTCTCTGTCACAGGTGGGACAGACAGTGGTTAAGGGAAAGGGTGCGTGGGGAGTCTGGTTTGCCGCACGCTCCTTCCGCTGCCTGCGCTTGCTTTCTCCATGCTCTCGGCGATGAGACTCGAGGTGCTCAGCGCCCTCCCGGATGCTCTTCCTCCACTTTGGGTGATCTTTGGCCAGGGACTCCCAGGTGTCAGTGGGGGAAGTTGCACTTTATCAGGGAGACTTTGAGGGTGTCCTTGAAACGTTTCCTCTGCCCGCCTGGGGCCAGCATCGAAGCACTGACCACACTCGACCAGCTCCGTTGGGTGGGCCACATTGGCCACATGTCTGACACAAGACCCCACTGTGTACTTATCATAGAATCATACAGCACAGAGCGAGGCCATTCGGCCCATCGTGCCTGTGCTGGCTCTTTGAAAGAGCGATCCAATTAGCCCTGCTCTTTCCCCACAGCCCTGTAAGTTTCTCCTTTGCAAGCATTTATCCAATTCCTGTTTGAAAGTTACTATTGAATCTGCTCCCACCGCCCTTTCAGGCAGCGCGTTCCAGATCACAACAACTCGCTGCGTAAATTTTTTTTTCTCGTGTCTCTGGTCCTTTCACCAATCTCCTTCAATCTGTGACCTCTGGTTGCCGACCCTTCTGCCAATGGGAACAGTTTCTCCCGATTTACATCCTCCTTTGATAACGTTGCTGCTGTTCACAATATCCTAACACTTTCCGAAATAACGCAGGAAGTGATTGAAACGTTATTTCTGAACTTCACTGGGACTGTCTGGAGTTGCATATCGTGCAGGGGAACTGTTTGTGTTTCACTTCCAACTAACGCAACCCTCGCGGTGAATTATCGAATTTACAGCATGGAAGGAGGCCATTCGTCCCATCGTTTCTGGGTGCTGGCTCTTTAATTGGCGCTGTCTGCTCGATACCCATTTTTCCTGGTCTTTCCCCGTATCCTTTTTATAGTCTTCCTTCTCACATACTTATCCAATTCCCTTTTAACTGATGTTCCAGTCGCTGCCTCAATAGCCCCCTTGTGGTAAAGCAATCCATGTTTTAATCACCCTGTGTCAAAGTAAGTCTGAGTACCCCCTTTGATCTTCAACTGATAATAGTCTGAGCCCTCTTATTACCGAGTGAACACAGTCTTCTTTGTTCACCCTCTCAAATGCCTCTCGCAGCTATCCAAACCCAGAGCAGATTCTCCATGAACCTTTCCTGATAGAGGCCTCCATTTTATCAGGCCTTTCTTTGTAAACACGATCTCTTTCCTCGTAGAACTTTTTTTTTTAAAAAACAAACATTTGTTCCAGGATGTAGGCATCGCTGGCAAGGCTGGCATTTATTGCCCATCCCTAATTGCCCCTTGAGAAGGTGGTGGTGAGCTGCCGCCTTGAACCGCTGCAGTCCGTGTGGTGAAGGTGCTCCCACAGTGCTGTTAGGGAGGGAGTTCCAGGATTGTGACCCAGCGACGATGAAGGAACGGCCGATATATTTCCAAGTCAGGATGGTGTGTGACTTGGAGGGGAACGTGGAGGTGGTGGTGTTCCCATGCGCCTGCTGCCCTTGTCCTTCTAGGTGGTAGAGGTCGCGGGTTTGGGAGGTGCTGCCGAAGAAGCCTTGGCGAGTTGCTGCAGTGCATCCTGTAGATGGTACACACTGCAGCCATGGTGCGCCAGTGGTGGAGGGAGTGAGTGTTTAAGGTGGTGGATGGGGTGCCAACTCTAATGAATCTACACAGTGGCCTTTCCAGAGCTCTGATATCTCTCCTATGATGGAGTTCGCAGCACTATACGAGTAAAATTAGAGAACTAATTTGACTATTATCTGATATGTAAATTATAAATAATCAATACAGGGGTGGAGGAAATGCTATATGAACATAAGAATTAGGAGCAGGAGTAGGTCATTTGGCCCCTCGAGCCTGCTCCGCCATTCAGTAAGATCATGGCTGATCTTCGACCTCAACTCCTCTTTCCCGCCCAATCCCCATATTCCTTGATTCCCTTTGAATATATTCAACGACTGAGCATCCACAGCCCTCTGGGGCAGAGAATGCCAAAGATTCACCACCCTCTGACTGAAGAAATTCCTCCTCATCTCAGTCCTAAATGGCCAACCCCTTATCCTGAGACTGTGACCCCTGGTTCTAGACTCTCCAGCCAGGGGCAACATCCTCTCGGCATCTACCCTGTCAATCCCCCTCAGAATCTTATGCTTCATAAGAACATAAGAAATAGGAGCAGGAGTAGGCCATGCGGCCCCTCGAGCCTGCTCCGCCATTTAATACCATCATGTCTGCGCCGATCATGGACTCAGCTCCACTTCCCCTCCTGCTCTCCATAACCCCTTATCCCCTTATCGGTTAAGAAACTGTCTATTTCTGTCTTAAATTTATTCAATGACCCAGCTTCCACAGCTCTGAGGCAGTGAATTCCACAGATTTACAACTCTGAGAAGAAATTCCTCCATCTCAGTTTTAAATGGGCGGCCCTTTATTCTAAGATTATGTCCTCGAGTTCTAGTCTCCCCCATCAGTGGAAACATCCTCTCTGCATCCACCTTGTCGAGCCCCCTCATAATCTTATACGTTTCGATGAGATCTCTCAATCTTCTGAACTCCAATAAGTAGAGGCCCAACCTACTCAATCTTTCCTCATAAGTCAACCCCATTCATTTCTGGAATCAACCGAGTGAACCTTTTCTGAACTGCCTCCAGAGCAAGTACATCCTTTCGTAAATATCTAAACTCCAGCGAGTATTGTCCCAGTCTACTCGACGGGCCAATATCCTGCGGCCCGAGGGCAACCTGAATGGCTAAACTCCCGAGAATATAGACCCAATCTACACAATCTCTGCTCATAGGACAACCCACTCATCCCAGGGATTAATCGAGTGAGCCATTGTGGCACCGACTCGGAAGACTGGTAGATTTGGAAGGGTGGAACGGTAATTGATCTCGTCGAGTGTTAATTCTTTCAAATGTTTGCTTGCAGATGTTGCACGGTAAACACGTGATGGTGCGTGTGGGAGGAGGCTGGGACACTCTACAGGGCTTCCTGCTGAAGCACGACCCTTGCCGCCTGCTGCACTTCACCATGCTGGAGGAGAGGATCACTGCTTTGGAGAAGGGCGTCTCCCACCATTCCGCCCACGGTGCAAACTTCCCGGCAAAGACCCCCAAGCCGCCGTCCGTGGACCTGCCCTCCGCCGTCAACGTGTCACAGCCCCTGGCGGCGTGCCCCGGATCCCCCCGCGCGGCCCCCCGCTCCGCCGGCAAGGCAGCCCGTGCCCGCTGCCGGTGCCCCGCCTCGCCGGGGGTGCCGTGTAAATCGGGGTGTCGCCCGGCAACCCCGGGCGGCGGCCGTCCGGTGCCGGCCTCGGCCTCCAGGGCCCCCCAGTCCTCCGCGCCCCGGCCGCCGCTCTCCCCGAAGCCCCCGCCGTCTCCGGCAAAGCAGCCCCGCCAACCCAGAGCCGCGGCGCCGCTCGGGCCCAAGCAGGCGCGGGCCTCTCCCCAACTTCACCGCGCCCCTTCCAAGCCGCCGCGCGGCCTCCTGCGCGGAGCTCCGGCCGCCTGCCCGCCCAATCCTGACCCGGCGGCCAGACCGGCCGCTCGCCTGCCCGCGGGGCCGGCCCCATCCTCCGCCAGCCCGCTCGCGTCCGGCCCACCACGGTGCCCGGGTAAACGCCTCCAGCCCCCCGGCCTGCCGTCCCCGTCGGCCTCCAAGAGGCCCCCCATGCCACCCCGCACCCCCACTCCCAACCCGGCCCGGGACTCCCCTCGAACCAAGAAGATCCCCAAGGCCTCTCCGCCGAGCGGGAAGAAGCCGCCGCCATCATCATCATCATCATCATCATCGTCGCCGCCTCTCGGCCCACCGCCCGCCCCAAGGACTCCGCTGGCCGTGGTCAAGCTGCCGCAGTCGAAGGCGCAGACCCCACGGACACAGCCTCCCGCGGCCAAGCCTGCGGCCAGGGTCGGGAAGGCTGCGACACTGCTGGCCAAGCAGCCACGCTCCAACAACAGTCCGCTTTCGGCCTCGCTCACCCCTTCGCGGAACCTGGCAGCAAAGTGCAGGAGCGAAGATAACTACTTTGTGATGAGCGGCAGTAGCAAACGTCGGAAGTAGCGACAACAGAACTCTGTTTTTGGGGCGGGAGGGGGTGGGGTTTTGTAAGTGTGACTTTGGTGGCGGGTGTAATGAATGTAAAACATTTGTTGTGGACTTCTCTCCGAACCCAATTGTGCGATGTGGAGAATGCTCCTGTATTCCTCTTCTCCTTTCCTTTCCTCCCCTCCGGCCCCAAGGCTGGGTTTTAATTGTTTCCTTATGTATTTCTCCTGGCAGTGCCATTTTTTTAGTTTTTCCTCATCCATCTTAATTTCTGGATGTGGCTTTCCCCCGGGGAGGGGGCGGAATTCTGACTCTATCGAATCCACCGCCCCTTACGCACCTCGCCCGATTCCGCTCTTCATTGACCTCCAGGGTGGGGTGTGTAAGGGGAGACTGATCCAATCCCAGTGGCTCTCTAACCCCTGCTGAAGGGTACCTCTACCCCCCCCACTGCTCCCCCCCCCCCCCCCCCCAGTCTTCTAAGTTG
Organism: Pristiophorus japonicus; assembly: GCF_044704955.1. Taxonomy (NCBI): domain Eukaryota; kingdom Metazoa; phylum Chordata; class Chondrichthyes; family Pristiophoridae; genus Pristiophorus; species Pristiophorus japonicus. Next base: position 11,344,293 of record NC_091991.1, read on the forward strand.
AAGATTAATCTTTTTTTTACTTGTTCTGCTTTATTTTAAGGAGCCAACCTACCAGGTGGAATTCCAGCAGGGAGGAGTCACCCTGTGCTAGCTCCTCACCCGAAGCCCCCTAGTCCCACGTCCCAGCCCTCTTTCCCCAATGCGGTTACAGTCTCCTATATCAGACCCTTGCCCGATCCCCTGTCCAATGGGTCTCGGCATTGGTGGTGGAGCAATGGACAGCCGACTAACCTGGGCCTTGTACACCCAGAGAACAGTCCCCGACCAACACTGACGCACAATGAGCTGCTCCAGTAATGCACATTATTCAGCAGCTTTCTGGATGGAATCGAACATGAAGTGGATCCCAGCTTTACATACAGAACAAGTGAAGGGCTCTTGTTCATGCATTGTAGCAGTGGGCAATTCCTGCTGTGCCCATGGGAGCTAAACCCATGTGGTTCGCTGTGTTTTTCCTCTTTGCTGTAATTCAGTTGACTGGACGGGTTACACGCGAGTTTCGCTATATTTTCATATGATGGTGGAAGAGCTACAATTAGCCCCATTATCTCTGGGCTAGGGAGGGGGGGGGGGGGGGCGGGGTGAAATCTTCCAGGTTTCCTGCTCTTGATTGGTCTGCAATGACCCCCCCCGGGGTGGAAAGCCACTCGAGTGGGCGTTGGGAGGAGGACCGGATGCCTTCCAGGTGTGAATAGCCTGCCTGGGCTCCCCGCCCGGGCTAACACGAGAGGAAGGGTCAGCCGAGCCAGGCCGTGGTGCCGGAGGACGGTGCCTTCAAGAGAGAAAAGTCGGAGAATAGAGTGCGCTTCATGAGCTTGCTCAGCTGTTCTCGTACATTTTCTCCTATTGTAGGTTTTTATTTAATGGTTGTGACCAGTTGCACTGGCAAAATTGACACTTTTGAACGTCGGTATGGTAATTTGACCAAATCCAAACTATTTAGTTCTGCCCCAGAATGATGCTGTTGCCCATCTTTCCTGATCCGGCGATCCCGGGAATGCATCATTCCACTGGATCATTTTGCATTCTCTCGCCCTGACCTGAATGGTGCTTTTAAAAAAAAAAAAAATCTCATTTCAAAGACGACATGATGATTTTTTTGATATGTTTTGAGTCTCTGATAGTTGCAGATAGTTTGGTCTCTGATACTTTGTGGATCTCGAGCAAGGCCGGTTTAACCAGGGGGTTTAACGTTCCGACTTGGTTTACAATTTAAAAACCAATTCGCAGACGGGCTGGTGAGATTGGCGACTTGATGCCGCGCGGGTCGGGTGTTTGGGCCCAATGAGCGGTGTTCACCCGCGGCTCAGTCCTCGGTCCAGGAGGGGGATCAAGGCCCCCACCCCCACCCGTGATGCCACTGTCCCTGGGGAGGCAGTCAACCCCATCTTGTCCGTCTCGCCTGGTAACCAATCCCCGTGTGTGCTCTCTGCAGTTATCAACGGCAACTGTGAAAGCATCGACAGCCCAATTTGCGCGCGCTCATTTTCCCCAACTTCACTTCCCACTAACCTTAGCAAAAAAAAAAATGCAATGTACAATTTGGAGCAATGCTTTCTGCCTAACTTTATGACTTTTTTTAAACTTTGAAACAGAAACCGGTGGAAAATAATAGAAATTCATTCAAGAAAACTTTGAGAGGGATTGCAATTGAAAGAGGGAATGGTTTCCTGTTCTTTAGACACTGTTTCGTTTTCTGACTGTCAATGGGTGCTAAACTGAGAGGAATTTAAAAAACCCTATCCAATCCAGGTTCAATGCTGATCAACCTGCACGGTGTCCGCCCCAGGGGACAATCCCTAGTGCAATATATTCATCGCCGCCTCAAACAGAACCATCGATTGTTGCGGCTGGATCTGTGTATAATCTCAGATAATGAACTTTCTGACAATCCTACTGTATTCAATAATCTCGTGGTTAAAGCAATAGTTCTGTTGCAGGTTCTATTATTCCCGAATCGTTGCCGTATCGCGGTGTCCTGGTGCATTGACTGAAGAATGAACTGCTGAAATGGGGCGTTTATTTGCACACATGACCCTCCCAATGAGCTTATATCTCTGAGCGTTTCACCCGGTGCAGCCTCTCTTACCGACCCGCTCAGCATTTTGCTTCATGGAGTCTGGGGAAATGTGTGGGGGGGGGGGGGGGGGTTTAATGCCTCCCGCTTGTATTTATATTTGTGTATTTAAGTTTGCGACGAACCCCGGCATTCTGCAGGCGGTGGGGAAGTGCTCTCCTGTGGAGCGGCTGAGCTAGGGGCCAAGTGTCGATGGTGCTCGCTGTGATCCACACCTTGGTTGGAATCGGCAGAGCTTCTTGGAGGGGAGGGGGCAAAAGGTTGGAAACCAGTGGTTTTTTTTTTAAAAGTACATGAACTTCTGTAGCTTTTAAACACTTGCTGGAGGTGAGATTCACCTTGGGTGACAGCCAATCAGCAGCTGGTTTTACACCCCGCACACTTTTTTTTTAAAATGACCTCAGTGGTGAGGAAAATCAGGCGGGGCGTAAATCGAGCGCTGTCGCCCACGACCGATGTCCCCACTACAAGCTGACCTGTGAGCTTTGCTGCGGAGTTGCTTGATCCAATGCTGGGAGTTTTGGAACGAACACTCGTTATTTTTTATTTGTTATGTTCTTTTACCGGCTCAGGGCTGAATTCTCGCTGTCTAACCTGTCAAATCCCTTTCTCATTTTAACCCCCCCACCCCGCCCAAATCAGATTACCCCTCAATCGTCTAAACCCCGGGGAATACAAGCCAAGTTTGTGCAACCTGCCCTCAAATTTTCATATTTAAAAAAAGGAGTTGCATTTGATCAGTCTCTGATCGCTCCCTGCATTTCCCAAGTTCACAACCAATTTATTATATTTTATTTTAGTTTTATTTTTTTTGAAGCGCAGCCATTGTGCAGGAAAGTGAATATTTTAAACTTGAATATCTCGGTACTCAAAACACTGGAGTCCAATTTTAGGAGGACATGATTTCTCTTAACGGTTGACCTTTGACATGGGGATGTGGTTCTTATTTATTTTTTTGCAATTATTTGCTTTGTGCAACAAGCGCTGTTTTTCCCACAGTGTGAGAAAACCCATCGATCTCTTGGTGATGTTTGAGAGTTCAGTGATGGGGGAACGTGAGAGGTCAGACGGTTCCTGGGTGGGTGTGGGTGGGGAGGGGGCATGGATGCTTTGCTAAGGGAATAGAAACTGGAAAAAAAAGAGTTGGGGCTCTGGGGACTCCCACCCTTCTCGTTGTGGGTCAAAAAGACATTTTGAGAGCCACCTGCGTTAAAATGAACAATGGGTGGTGGTGGCGATGTGGGGAGGGACTGAGGTTCCTTCAGCTCTGTGTTGTGCCAACTTTATATTGTGTTCCGATGTTGGAACAGCTGTAAACTGGAAAATGGATTTCATGAAATGTATCTGTTGAAAAGATATTTGATATCAACCTGATTTATCAATAAAACTATGAGTGAAATATGCTTGATGGGATGGAAGTTCTGTTTGAAAACTTGTTGAAACAAACCCTGGTCCAGACGCACCATTAGCCCATGGTTGTGAAGACCAGCCTGGGTTCGGGGTCTTGCACTGAAGCTCAGCTCAAAGGACATTTGGTATTCAATGGGGATTGGCTGCAGCGTTTGGCCAATGGGGGTTTAAGCCGCCGCACGGTGACTCGCGGTTCAGAGAGGAGCTGTTCCAGATGTCACGGTTTGGGTCCACTCTCCTTTACCCATGATCCTACAAATCCCCTGGGAGGACAGACGCACCAACATTAGCGTCCAAAACCAGGCCAACATCCCCAGCATTGAAGCACTGACCACACTTGGATCAGTTCCGCTGGGCAGGCCACATTGTTCGCATGGCAGACACGAGACTCCCAAAGCAAGCGTTCTACTCGGAACTCCTTCACGGCAAATGAGCCAAAGGTGGGCAGAGGAAACATTACAAGGACACCCTCAAAGCCTCCCTGATAAAGTGCAACATCCCCACTGACACCTGGGAGTCCCTGGCCCAAGACCCGTAAGTGGAGGAAGTGCATCCGGGAGGGCGCTGAGCACCTCGAGTCTCATCGCCGAGAGCATGCAGAAACCAAGCGCAGGCAGCGGAAGGACCGTGCGGCAAACCAGACTCCCCACCCACCCCTTCCCTCAACGACTATCTGTCCCACCTGTGACAGGGTCTGTGGCTCTCATGTTGGACTGTTCAGCCACCTAAGAACTCACTTTAGGAGTGGAAGCAAGTCTTCCTCTATTCCGAGGGACTGCCTATGATGATGACCCATGCTGCACTCTGCCCCGCGCCGCCTTCAATAAAACCGGCTGGGCTCTCAAAGGCGGAGGCTAGAGTGAGTTTTCTTTTTCTGAAATGTTGGGGTTGATGTTGGTACGGCCGAGGGGAGGAGGTCCCTGCAGACATCGCCCCTAATCCCCCACCCCCTGCCCCTGCCGAGGTGGGGTCGTGATTCCCAGGCCCCGGGCTCACCTTGCATCGGGCAGCCTAGCTGTCAGGTGTGAAACGGGTGGCAATATGTAGCGATGCAGATTTAAGGCTGGCCAACATTGGGCCGCCCCTGGGTTTGTTACGTCCCCCTGAGAGGGAAGATGTTTAACATCTCATGCAAAACACACCAACTCCGACAGTGCGGTGCTCCCTCAGTACTGACCTCCCCTCCCACAGTGCGGCGCTCCCTCAGTACTGCCCTCCCCTCCCACAGTGCGGCGCTCCCTCAGTACTGTCCCTCCCCTCCGGCAGTGCGGCGCTCCCTCAGTACTGCCCCTCCCCTCCGGCAGTGCGGCGCTCCCTCAGTACTGCCCCTCCCACAGTGCAGCACTCCCTCAGTACTGCACTGGGAGTGTCATCCCACATTATGCGCTCAAGTCTCTGGACTGGGACGATGAACCCACGACCTTTTAAGTCAGAGGTAAGAGTGCTACCCAGGGAGCCATGGTATACAAGATCCCACGGCACTATTTCGAAAAAGAACAGGAGAATTATCCCCGGTGTCCTGGGGCCAATATTTATCCCACAACCAACATCACTGAAACAGATTAACTGTTCTTTTATTTTCACTGCTGCTTGTGGGAGCTTGCTGTGCGCAGATTGGCTGCCGTATTTCCCACATTACAACAGTGACCACACTTCAAAAGTACTTCATTGGCTGTAAAGCACTTTGCGATGTCCTGGGGTTGTGCAAGGTGCTATAGAAATCAAAGTCTTTCTTTAGGGAGGGAGTTCCAGGATTTTGACCCAGCGACGATGAAGGAACTCATTCCACTTCCCGAGGTTCTGTTCTTTACCCATCTGCTGATCCGTATTTATTCCGAGAAAACAGGTCTGAATCAACGAAACCTGAGAGTTAATTATCTGAACAATTTGACATTGCAGCTGCGTATTCAGCACTTCTTCACAATTGTGTTAAAGGTTAAAAAGCACATCAGTTCTGCTCTGCCACGATTGTTGGGGAGTTTCTGAAAGGCAGACTTTGTCCAGAGTGGAATTCCCGCAGTGGCGGGCCGGCCTGCCTTTCAACGCCATCTGCTGGTTATCATCATCATAGGCAGTCCCTCTGAATCGAGGAAAACTTGCTTCCACTCAGTGAGCTTTTTGGTGGCTGAACAGTCCAATACGGGAGCCACAGACCCAGTCACAGGTGGGACAGACAGTTGTCAGGGGAAGGGGGTGGGTGGGACTGGTTTGCCGCACGCTCCTTCCGCTGCCTGCGCCTGACCTCTTCACGCTCGTAGCGTTGCGATTCGAAGAGCTCAGCGCCCTCCCGGATACACACTCTCCACCTAGGGCGGTCTTCGGCCAGCGTCTCCCAGGTGTCAGTGGTGATGTCGCACTTCACCAGGGAGGCTTTGAGGGTGTCCTTGTAACGTTTCCGTTGCCCACCTTTGGCTCATTTGCCGTGAAGGAGCTCCGTGTAGAGCAAATGCTTAGGGAGTCTCGTGTCTGGCATGCGTACTAAGTGGCCTGCCCAGAGTGTGTGGTTAGTGCTTCAATGCTGGGGATGTTAGCTGGTTATACCGGTGAGGACAGTGCCACATCCAGCACTCGCTTAGACACACTCCACACAGCCTCCAGGAGCCCAAAGCAGGGACTTCCGCCCAGGTATTCCGATTGGGGCCACAGCCCAGAAGCTGACAGGACCTCTGCTCCATATGAAGATAAACTCCTGACGTTGATTAACCCATAATGACTCCAGAGTTGGACATTTAAAGAAAGACTTGCATTTCTATAGCACCTTGCACAACCACCGGACGGCTCAAAGCGCTTTACAGCCAATGAAGTACCTTTGAAGTATGGTCACTGTTGTAATGCGGGAAACGCGGCAGCTAATTGGTGCACAGCAAGCTCCCACAAGCAGCAATGTGATAAATGATCAGATCATCTGTTTGTGATGTTGGTTGACGGAAAAATTGTTAGTCCCTAGGACCTCGGGGAGTACTCCCTTGCTTTTCTTCAAATTAGTGCCAAGGGATCTTTTATGTCCCACCTGAGGGCAGACGGGGCCTCGGTTTAATGGCACCTCTGACAGTGCCGTGTTCCCTCAGTACTGCCCCTCCGACAGTGCAGATCTCCCTCAGTACTGCCCCTCCGACAGTCCAGATCTCCCTCAGTACTGCCCCTCCGACAGTCCAGCGCTCCCTCAGTACTGCCCCTCCGACAGTCCAGAGCTCCCTCAGTACTGCCCTTCCGACAGTCCAGCGCTCCCTCAGTACTGCCCCTCCGACAGTGCGGCGCTCCCTCAGTACTGCCCCTCCGACAGTGCGGCGCTCCCTCAGTACTGCCCCTCCGACAGTGCGGCGCTCCCTCAGTACTGCCCCTCCGACAGTGCGGCGTTCCCTCAGTACTGCCCCTCCGACAGTGCGGCGCTCCCTCAGTACTGCCCCTCCGACAGTGCGGCGCTCCCTCAGTACTGCCCCTCCGACAGTGCGGCGCTCCCTCAGTACTGCCCCTCCGACAGTGCGGCGCTCCCTCAGTACTGCCCCTCCGACAGTGCGGCGCTCCCTCAGTACTGCCCCTCCGACAGTGCGGCGTTCCCTCAGTACTGCCCCTCCGACAGTGCGGCGTTCCCTCAGTACTGCCCCTCCGACAGTGCGGTGCTCCCTCAGTACTGCCCCTCCGACAGTGCGGCGTTCCCTCAGTACTGCCCCTCCGATAGTGCAGCGCTCCCTCAGTACTGCACTGCTATTGTTGGCCTGGATGATGTGCTCAAGTTAAGAACTTGCATTTATACAGTCCCTTTCCCAACTTCAGGCTGTTACAAAGTGTTTCACAGCCAGTTAAACACGTTTTGAAGTTTAGTGACTGGAATTGTGGCAGCCAATGTGGCAGCGGGCGACAGGATGAGAGCCAAAAGAATATCAGGGAAGTTCCTCTTTCAGCCCCACGGGGAAACCCTGAGCCTCCCCTGCCTCAACCTCACCCTCCAGCCGCTCCCCCGGATCCCACCTTTGAACCGGGGATTCCCCCTCCACTCCCTGATGTTGACCCCCTGCCCACTGGCCTCCACCTCATTCCTGCCGGCTTTGTGCAATAATCAGCGAATCCCCGGCCGTTAAATATTTCTCCGGGATCAGGCTGTCTGTGCCGCAGACATATCCTCCGGCCCTCCGTAACATCGTCCGACTCCGCCCCTGCCTCAGCTCATCCGCTGCTGAAACCCTCATCCCTGCCTTTGTTACCTCTAGACTTGACTACTCCAACGCACTCCTGGCTGGCCTCCTACATTCTACCCGACCTAAACTAGCGGTGATCCAAAACTCGGCAGCCCCTGTCCTAACTCGCACCAAGTCCCGCTCACCCATCACCCACTGTGCTCGCTGACCTACATTGGCTTCCGGTTCAGCAACGCCTCAGTTTCAAAATTCTCATCCTTGTTTTCAAATCCCTCCGTGGCCTCGCTCCCTCCCTATCTCTGTAATCTCCTCCAGCCCTACAAACCCCCGAGATATCTGCGCTCCTCTAATTCTGCCCTCTTGAGCATCCCTGATTATAATCGCTCCACCGTTGGTGGCCGTGCCTTCTGTTGCCTGGGGCCCCAAGCTCTGGAACTCCCTCCCTAAACCTCTCCGCCTCTCTACCTCTCTTTCCTCCTTCAAGATGCTCCTTGAAACCTACCTCTTTGACCAAGCTGTTGGTCACATAGAAACATAGACATTTCCAGCGCAGAAGGAAGCCATTCTGGCCCATCGTGTCCACGCCGGCCGACAAAGAGCCGCACGGCCCTCGGTCAGCAGCCCTAAAGGTTACATATAAACCTATGAACAATGACGGAAACTAAAGAGCATCCAGCCCAACCAGTCCGCCTCACACAACTGTGACACCCCTTATACTGAAACATTCTACACTCCACCCAAACCAGAGCCATGTGATCTCCTGGGAGAGGCAAAAACCAGATTAAAAAACCCAGGCCAATTTAGGGAGAACAAATCTGGGAAAATTCCCTCCCTCTGCAGTTCAGTGTCATTTTTTGTCTCGTGATGCTCCGGTGAAGCACCTTGGGACATTTCATGACGTTAAAGGCGCTATATGAATACAAATTGTTGTTGAACCCCCAGTAAAAGGCTGGACTAAGGTCTTTACCCAGCTGTACCAGGGGCCATGTCCTGCTCTCTGCAGAATTTCACGTTGCGCGAGTGCGTATCTCCAGAGCGGTTTCCCAATTCACATGGGGAGCGATTTTGCGAAGCTCAGTCCAAGAATTGCAAATTGGCAGCAGAATATTCCCCACATAGCGGGCCCAAGTTTCCACATGATTCGCGCCTGATTTTTAGGAGCAACTGGTGGAGAACGGACTATTTTAGAAATCGCAATTCTCCACATTTTTTTTTCTGCAGTTCTAGTCAGGTAGAACAGTTCCACTTTGGAACAGAATTTTTCTTCAAAAGGGGGCGTGTCCGGCCACTGACGCCTGATTTGAAAGTTACCACAGTGAAAACATACTCCAAACTAAAGTAGAATGAAGCCAGTGAAGATTTTTGTAGAACTGAAAAAACCTGTTCTACACATTAAAAAGTCAGGCGCAGGTTACAAATTAGGCGTCCAGAACGAGGTGGGGGGGGGAAGGGAACTCATTAAATTCTACAATAAATCCTTATTTATACTTCTACAAATATTATACAAATAAATCCAACCTGAATAAACATTTATAAGCCAAGAAAAGATTAAATAAACCATCTTCCTACCTGTGTGAAAGTGCTTCAGGCAGCTCAGCGATGTTCCTGTGAACGGGGGAGGGGGAGGGAGGGAGAGAGAGGGAGGGGCAGGCAGGCAGGCAGCCAAAGATACAGCAGCAGCCTTCGAGCTGTGAGGGGGACTGAGGCCATTTGGACAGGGAGAGGCAGCCACATCGACAGTTTTATATTTACATTTGCAGAATGGGTGCTGCATTGTCAACACCACGTATTATGCAATGGTTCGCCATCAATTCACTGCATAGGAGAGAATTGATTAGAGCTCACCGCACCAGGAACGTCGTAGCCCGTAGGTTGATGGGCAGGAGACCTTACCCACGTCGACAATATCGAACCAGGCGCTCGTACCTGGACATGAGCGAGGCTGATTGTGTGAAAAGGCTGCGTTTTCGCAGAGAAGTTGTCACTGAGATCTGTGATATGCTGAGAGCAGATTTGCAGCCCAGAAGCAGAAGGACAACTGCCTTGTCTGTTGAAGTGAAGGTAACAGCTGCACTTTCTTTCTATGCCTCAGGATCGTTTCAGGCTACAACTGGAGATGTGTGCGCCATCTCTCAACGTGCAATACATGCCTGCATTTACCAGGTCACAGCTGCACTGTATGCGCGAAGGAATGACTTCATCAATTTCCCAATGACCGCACAAGCGATCCATGAGAGGGCTGTGGGCTTCTTCAGGATTGCCGGCTTCCCAAAGGTACAGGGCTGCATTGATTGTACCCACATAGCCTTGCGAGCACCTGTGGAGGATTCCGAGCAGTACCGGAATAGGAAAAGTTTCCACTCTATCAATGTGCAGCTCGTGTGTGACGACAAACAGCGCATCATGTCAGTCAATGCGAGATACCCTGGCAGCACCCACGATGCGTTCATCCTACGTGACAGCGTTATATCTGACATGTTTGAGCAGCAGCCAGAAGGGCAGAGCTGGCTACTGGGAGACAAAGGGTACGGCCTGACCACTTGGCTCATGACACCCCTACGCGTGACACGGACAGAAGCTGACCGTCAATATAACATGGCGCACATTGCGACCCGCAGCATCATTGAGAGGACCATTGGCCTATTGAAACAGCGTTTCCGATGCCTGGACCATTCCGGAGGACAGTTGCAATACTCTCCTGAGATGGTCGGTCACTTCACTGTTGTGTGCTGCATGCTTCATAACTTAGCCATCATGAGGCAGCAGGAGCTGGTAGTGGAACCCGAAGACCCACATGAGGGTCCAGTGCATGATGATACTATTACGGAAGACCAGGATGTGGATGATAACGACAATCAGGAAAGCATGCAAGTGCCTGATGCCGGAGCACGAGGTTGGAGGAGGGCCGTCCATCGTGCCCCTTTAACGATTGCTCGAGCCTTGCGCCAGCAGCTCATCCGTGAACGCTTCAACTACTGATGCCTGAGGGCTCAGGCACTTTTGCATATGGACATGTTTATTCTTTGCAGTTGTTCCTACGTTGTGTTGTGTTAATGGAACATGAAACAGTTTTAATGAAAAAATATTTTATTGAAAAGTTAACGTCACTCTAATAAAATATTTGTTGTATCAAACTATACTTTTTAATATGACTCTTGAAGATCACTTAAAAACTTTAAGATCACTTATAAACTTGTAAAGTTACAAAAGTAACAAAACACTTTCTATGTGAAAAATTTTACACTCTAAGATCACTTAAACTTCAAGATCACTTTTTAGATGCAAAATTAAATAATTTACAGAATGTGCGAGCATTTACACTATAAGATCACTTGAAAGCCCTGAGATCACTTTTATAAGTTGTAAAGTTACAAAACTTACAAAACAATTTCAATTTGAAAAATCTTACACTCTGAAGAACACTTTTAAACTTCAGGATCACTTTTTAGGTGCAAAATTAAATAAGATACAAAAAAATGTGAGAGCATTTACACTATAAGATCACTTAAAAACCATAAGATCCCTTATAAGTTGTAACATAACAAAACTTACAAAACAATTTCAATTTGAAAAACGCTACCACAGCTACATCAAGAACAAGAACAAAAGCAGCAAAGAAAGGCTGCAACCATGTCTCATCCACATCTCAGTGAATGTTCACTTCCTCATGGGGGTGTCATTTGATTGGTGGGGCTGTGTGCCCTTATTGCAGCAGCTACCTCCCTGACGGCCTGTGCCGTCATTTGCACTCCCTCGGACATTCCCTCCCTAAGTTCCCGTGTCATTACTGCTATTTCTCCCGTCAGGACCGTCAACTCTTCACCCACTGCACTGACGCCACCGATCAGTGATCGGGTAAGCTCATTGGTCTCCACACCCAATGCCACAACCTGAGCCGCATCTGTTGCATGCTGCATCTCAGGAGAGCGTGTCTCCAATCTCCTTCTCCTCTGCCTGGGTCTGCCTCGCGGCACCACTACACTGGGAGGCGCGGGCACGGACGGTGGGATGCTCGGTGTTGTAAGCGGCACCACTACACAGGGAGGCGCAGGCTGGGACTGTGGGGCGCTCGGTGTTCCAGACGGCTGAACTGGAGGGACAGGCTCGGGCTGGAATGGTGGGATGCTCTGTGTTGCAGACGGCAGCACTCGAGTGCGAGCCATGGGCTGGGATGTTGGACGAATGGGTGTAAACTGCTCCATGATATCAGCAGCAGCACTGGGACCCGAAGCGTCGGAATCGAAACCATAGTCGGTGGAACCAGAACCTATGCGAGAGGGAGGCGCAGGCTGGGACGGTCGTGCACTGACTGCAGAATGCTGCATTATACCAGCAGCACCACTGGGACCCACAACATCGGAAGCGAAAGCATGGAAGGTGGGACCAAGACCTATGCTAGGGGTTGAAACTCTGATGCCCCTTGATGGGGGCTCATAAACATTAAATTGGAAGCTCTCCCCTGCAGATATTTCAGTCATCGCTGCCATCATCCAGTCTGGATCGTCCGCAGCTGGTTGTACTGGTTCTTGTTCTGTACCCTCAGGATCCTCAGGGTTGGCAGCAGCAGCATCATCATCATCATCATGTTCTGCAAAATACATCAGAACAGTCAAATGTTTAACAGCAAGGGAGGGGGCCGGGTGAGTGGCATGAGTACTCTCACACATAGCAGGCCAGGCAGTAGGTTGATTTGAAGGGCCACAATGCATTTTCAGGACTTACCCTCTTCCTCGCGTGCGGGCCCAGCTTGTGCTGTACCGATTGCTTTTCTCCATGTCCGACTCATCATAGCAGCTACCCTTTGTTCCAAGGGTGTCAGTGGATGCAGATTGGGCGCGCCTCCTCCTGTCCGAGTTGCCTCCCTTTTGTTGTGGGCCAATTTCTTCTGCAAAGAGTAAAATATAACTTTTTACAGAGTGTGTCAGTCTGCAAGGTGGGACATACAGATAGCCAGGTTACAATTACGATTAAATTAAAAATGGGAAATATTACTTACACTAACTACTTGACCAAAGTCGTGCCATTTTTACACTGGCTTCCAGATCTCCTGGTATTCACCACTGCGCAGTAATCTTCTGCAACTTTGTTCCAGCGTTTCTTCATTTCTTTCGGTGGCACTTTTATGCGACCTCTGTTGCTGGTATCTAGCTCCTGCCATCTCTGCTCAATTACATTCACTAATATCTCAACTTCCTCATGTAAGAAATTCTTTTTACTTGGTAGAGGTTGATCCATTGAAAAGTTGAATTGGCACTTTTTTTTCTCCAAACACAGTCCTTAATTTGCAGGCACAGGTACTGCAAGTTTAGCAGTGAAAAGTTGAACTCACTGATTTCAGCAGGTGATTTCTTCAGCAGTGCTGCTAAAAGCACTCCCTCACACACAGAAATATCAATAAAATTAAAATACAAGCCTTTGCAGGGGTCCAAGAACAAATCTTCACGTTTTCTGCAGCACTTTCTAAAATGGCCGAGTGGCAATGTTTTTTTCACACTGCGCGTGCGCGAACGCTCCAACGCGCGCGCGCAGCGTTGCCGGCAGGGAAAACAATTAATTTAAATAGTACCCGCCCCCTCTCACTTACAAAATCGGCGCGAGTGTAGGCTCCGCCCCCCTGGGCGCCGCGCCAGGCAGACAAGGAGCTGCAGGGCGCTCAAGAATAGCGCGTTTTTTTTTAGGCGCCGTTTTAGGCGCGAAAAACGGGCACCCAGCTCGGAGGGGCGCCCGTTTTTTTTCTTGTGGAAACTTGGGCCCAACGAGACCGATGATGGTGGGAGGGTGCTGGCTTATAGTGAGATATTTGTAACACAAAATGGAGGGGAAACCCACTCTTGGCTTGGTGTGCCAGTGGCGATCATGTTTGGATCCCTCGACTGAGTAGTTTCCAAACACCATCCCTGTGCAGCACATGACCACTACGGCTCTGTACAAGATGGATACGTTACTGGACCAAGAATCCTGGCAACGTGTGATCAAATCCCACCATCGCAGTCTGAGAATTGGAATTCAGTTTAAATCAATCTGGAAATTGTTCCCAAAGAATGTTTCCACTTGTGGGGAAGAGCATAACCAGAGGCGGTCAATATAAGATCTTCACCAAGGAACCCAATAGGGAATTCAGAAGGAACTCCTTTACCTTTTTCCCAATGACTACACTCCAAAAAGTACTTCACTGGCTGTAAAGCGCTTTGAGATGTCCAGTGGTCGTGAAAGGTGCTATATAAATGCAAGTCTTTCTTTCAGAGAGTGGTGAGAGTGTGGAGCTCGTTGCCACAGGGAGTGGTTGAGTCGGTGCATATGGGGGAGAAGGGAATAGAGGGTTATGCTGATAGATTTAGATGAGGAAAGACGGGAGGAGGCTCGAGTGGAGCATGGACTGATTGGGCCGAATGGCCTGTTTCTGTGCTGTATATCCTGTGCCTATATAAGTAAAAAGCTGGGATCCCTAAGTGACCACGAGGCTGTCTGATTATTGTAAAAACCCAACTGGTTCACTAATGTCCCATTCAGCGAACCGTAGAACGGTTACAGCACAGAAGGAGACCATTCGGCCCGTCGAGCCCGTGCCGGCTCTCTGCAAGAGCACCTCAGCCAGTCCCACTCCCCCCGCCCTTTCCTCTTAACCCTGTCATCCTTACCGGTCTGGGCCTATACGTGACTCCAGTCCCACACCAACATGGTTGACTCTTACCTACCCCCCCAAGACCCAGCAAGACGCTCGAGTGCATTGAACCCACGACCAACGGTTCCTCTGTCAACCTCACTGTTAAAATGCCACGCCAGGTTAAAGATAGAAAGATTTTCCAAATCCTCTCCCGTGATAAAGTATTTTACCCGTCACTGGTGCATGTGAGAAAATCCCTCGCAGAACTCAGAAACGCGTATATTCAGAATTCAGTCTATTCTCGCATGTGCGTGCGCGGGCTTGTGCCGTTTATGATGACCGACAGATCTGCTCGTGCCGCTGGAAAGGTGATTGTTATGTCGTCAGTAGCTCTTCCCTTCTGTTGTGTCTCTCGGTCCCATTTCCCGGAAGGTCACCTTTTGGTTACACATTATTTACAGCACAGAAACAGGCCATTCGGCCCAACGGGTCTGTGCCGGTGTTTATGCTCCAGACCAGTCTCCTCCCACCCTTCTTCATCTCACCCCATCAACATAAACTTCTGTGTTTAATTCTTGTGGATCTTCACAATCTGGCTTTCACTACTCACCGCTGCTCAGGAGCCCCCACTCATCATCATGCTCCCTCATTCCCACCCTCTACCCTCCCCTCTCCCCCACCCTTCATCCCCTCTCCCCTCTTCCCACTCTCTCCCCTCCCCTCTCCCCTCCGCTCTTCTCCCATCCTTCATCTCAACCCTTCATCCCTACCCTCACCCCTCACCACCCCCCCACCCCCCCACCACCCCTCATTTCTCCCCTCATCCCCACCCTCTTCCCCCCCCCCCCCATCCCTCATCCCCAGCGAGTTGTCTATAACTGCAGTGTGAATCTGCCTCCTTACATTACACTTCATTTCCCCAGGGTTTACTCTGTTTGTAGCATTTCAATTAAAAAAAAAATGGGCCGCAGCCTTTCAGGGAGCACAAAAGTGTGGCCGGGCGATAATTCTTTTTTTTGATCCCGGCATTAGCGCTCCAAGAGGGAAGTGGGGCTAAATCAGGCACTACCACTTCCCTCAGGGCGCTGAGGTGTGTGCGAGGGGCTGTCGTTTTTCGAGGCTCCTTCCCTTGCGTAAAGGGGTTGAATCGATCTTCATGCTCCCTCTGTGGGGCCACGCGACCTGTGCTCTGAGAGAGCGGAGGGCTGAGGAATTGCGCAGGAAGCACCGGCCAAGGTGAATCAGCGGGCACCAGACAGGTGCAAGGAATAAAGTTTGCCCTACCTGACCACCGCTGCCTTTAACTATCGCTCCCCAAGCGGCCGGTTGAGGTAATCACGCCTCCTGTTGCTGCCGTTGTTGACGCCCAGTAACACTGCTGGGGGCGGGAGCGAATATCCCATCCGGGGCGGTAACGGGGCGTCACGCACCGGATGACGGCACGATCTGCAGAGCGCAGGACAGTGAGGCGGTAAGTGTTAGCGCCAGCGCAAAACTCACCAACGAAGTTCGCGGGGGTCGGTGAATTCTTTGCGCCCGGTCGGTAGCCCCTCAGCTCCCCGTTACCGCCCCCCCCGCAGGCGCTAACTGAAGGCGCAAAGCAGCCGAATTTCTCCCTCATAATCTTAAACCAGAGCAATCTTTCCTTGGGCTCAATTTTCCCCAGTATTTGCGCCTTTTTTTTTGGACCAGGCTGCTTTTTCTGGTCGAATTTAAAAATCCCCAGTTTCCCCAATCAATTTGCACCAGCGTAACTCAGTTACGAATTTTTTTAGTCATTTTTTTCCAGCAAAAGGGGGCGTAACTGGCCACCTACGCCAATTCTGGCTCAACCCCTCCCAAAGGCTGTCCATGCCATTCGCAGAGAGAGAGAGGCGCAGATCAAGGCTCCACCCGCAAAACTAAAGGCCGGGTTAGGCCGTGCCAAAATGAAGAGATCCAACGGGGAAACTTACAACACTTTTTTTTTGCGTACTTGGGCCACAAAAAATCGGGCATGTAAGATTCCAAAATTCGTGCAAACTCCCCAGTGTTTGGACTCACTGAAAAGGAAATTCGATTTGGGACTATTAAGCAGAAAGTTTGGGATCCTAAAATGCATTTGAAAGAAATCTACGAGTTTTAACCAAGTTTGAGATTTTAAAAAGGCGCATGTTGGATCTGTGAGGAAAAGGGCTGCAAGACAAGGGGTGGGTTCAACCTTTGAAAAGCCAGTTTGGATATTGGAGCTAATCAAATTGTCTGGGGAACTGTTTATCCTCAAATCTGCCCCTAGAAGACATTTACATTTCAACAATCGACCCGAGGAAGTACAGTTTCAGCCCAAGCACAGAACCCATCCAACACATGCATAATGCTGATCGCCTTTCAGGCCTGCATAGAAAGCTCGGACCCAGGCAGACAACTCGACACCAGAAACTAACTTTAACAATTGCGACTCGAAACCAAAGGATAATTTCAACAATTGACAAGAGCTCGTCAGCTCAGAAACATCTATCAATGCGAGATTAAAACATTTAATTAAGTTTCAGTTAGCTGGGCAGCAAAACTTAAACAAAAGAAACATTAGTTTTGGCACAAAGATTAAGGGGCCTCTGAGTATAATTGAGGGCCTATCGTACCAAGAGAACTCTCTCTGTTCTGACCATCACAGAAAGAACTTTTCTGACCAAGCACTTTGGAACAACAAGATCGAGAGCACACGGCGAGAAAACGCAGGAAGAAACATCGCGACATCGGAGAAAAGAACTCGCCCCAACTGGCTTTCAATACGCAGCAGAGGTCTTCTACCATGTCCGGGGTACGGCAAGGCAAACCGGCTATAACCAAAGAACTCCAAAACCGCAAAACAGCCCTAGCTGTCAAAGGAAAGGTTCTGGAGAGCATGAATCCCTGGAGACCTAGAGTTTGACCTAGTTAGAGTGAGTGGGAGGTGGGAGGTATTTCGGTTGTGTTTATTACCTGTAACAAAGTATTCCCCATTGTTTAGAACCTTTTTGTAAGATTTTATAGTTTTATTGGAGTGTATTTGTGTTATTGGCTTTCTTGAATAAAACCGAAACCTTCTTTGTACAAAGCAGTCGTCTGCTGCACTTTATCACATCCTGATTAATAAATCCAAGCTCGAGAACCAGGGAGCAGGAGCGACTCACAACCGCTCTGGTCAGGAAGGCAAACTGACCCCACACACCACCCCCTACAGGTGTAACTCTTCAAATACGTCAAAAAAGGCGGGAAGGTGAACTTTGTCTCCAACACTCATTCGAAATGGACTCCGAGTGAATCGACACCTCATTCCACATTTGCCCTGATTTTATTCCCATTATAGTTAAGTATAAAATCTACACTCCATTCACTTGAGTTGGGTTAAAATTGGGGCCCTGGTGTTGGCCCTCTTCATTGCAAGAGGATTTGAGTACAGGAGCAAGGATGCCTTACTACAGTAATACAGGGCCTTGGTGAGACCGCACCTGGAGTATTGTGTGCAGTTTTGGTTTCCTTATCTAAGGAAGGATATACTTCCATTGAGGGAGTGCAACGAAAGTTCACCAGACTGATTCCCGGGATGGCAGGACTGTCTTTTGAGGAGAGATTGGGTGGACTAGGCCTGTATTCACTAGAGTTTAGAAGAATGAGAGGGGATCTCATTGAAACGTATAAAATTCTGACGGGGTTGGACAGACTGGATGCGGGGAGGATGTTTCCCCGGGGCTGGGAAGTCTAGAACACGGGGTCACAGTCTCAGGATACGGGGTAGGAAATTTAGGACCGAGATGAGGAGAAATTTTTTCACTCAGAGGGTGACGAACCTGTGGAATTCTCTACCACAGAAGGCTGTGGAGGCCAAGTCACTGAATATATTAAAGAGAGAGATAGATAGATTTCTAGAAACAAAGGGCATCAAGGGATATGGGGAAAAAGCGGGAATATGGTGTTGAGATAGAGGATCAGCCATGATCATATTGAATGGCGGTGCAGACTCAAAGGGCCGAATGGCCTACTACTGCTTCTATTTTCTATGTTTCTATGTTTACCCACCTTGAGCATCCCTGATTATAATCGCTCCACCATTGGTGGCCATGACTTCAGCTGCCTGGGCCCCAAGCTCTGGAACTCCCTGCCTAAACCTCTCCGCCTCTCTACCTCTCTTTCCTCCTTTAAGATGCTCCTTAAAACTGACCTCTTTGACCAAGCTTTTGGTCACCTGGGCTAATTTCTCCTTATGTGGCTCGGTGTCAAATTTTTGTACGATTACGCACCAGTGAAACGCCTAGGGACGTTTTACTGTGCCAAAGATGCTATATAAATGCAAGTTGTTGTTGTTGTTGTGAGTCATGAAGCTGGAATCGAGACGATTTGCTGCCCCGTGTTTAAAATATAGGCTTTGTGGAGCTTTACTGAGGTTGCTCCAGTACTGAAGGCCAGTCTACTTATATTGCTGAGGTCTCGTCTCATCAGGTGGATGAAAATGAATAAAAACTCTGTATGTCCTTTTGTGTTACAAAAATTAAACAGCAGTCATGGCGAAAATGTTTGTCAATGTTTAATGAACAAAGTCAGTTGGAGTCACTCTTCGGATCACAGCAATGAAAGAGACAGCCCCTGCACCTGTCAGTGCTAGCCCTACTCCAATCCCACTTACAACTATTTTGAGTTGTATCTATAAAACGATAAATCATTAAATCAAGTGCCACCTGATTAAAGGGGGGAGAGGGGGACACTAAAAACGACTAACTTAAACAAATTCAACTTTAGACATTACGTGGTTCAAATTAAAATTTGGTTGCCGGGGGTGATGATGCACTCCAGTCCCTCCGCTAATCCCATTTACATCCCCTTTCCCCGTATCCTTCCTTTTCAACTGCTTATTCTTTTTAAATGATGCCACAGTCTCTTCCTCAATAGTCTCCTGTGGTGAAAGGTTCTATGTGTAAGAGTATCGAATGCAGGGCTGTCCAATCGTGTGGTCTCTGCACGCCTAACATAGAGTTTAGGGCCACACACTAAGCTTAAACCCATGACCTCATTAATGTGCGGGTACCTCCGCTCGCTAGGCCTCAGGGCAGGGGCGCATCCACCAATCAGGTCGCAGCATGGTCAACAGGCCTTGACATCCACACACGGCAAACTCACAGGACAGAGCAACTGGGCCCCGAGGGCCAAAGTACCAGGGGGAGGGGGAGAGGGGGAGGAGGGAGGGGGATGCAGAAGGAGAGAGGGGGAGGGGATGGGGAGAGGAGGGGAATGGAGAAGGGGGGAGGGGAGGATGGCTAGAGAGGGGAGGGGAGGGAGGTGGATGGAGGAGGGATGGATGGGGAGAGGTGTGGAGGAGTGAGGGGACGGGGAGAGGGAGGGATGGAGGGGTTGGGGAGGGAGGGAAGGAAGGGGTACGAGTGAGGGGGTGATGGGTCGAGAGGAGGGGGCGGAGTGAGGGGAGAGGAGGGTGAGGGGGGTGGGGGAGAGAGTAAGAGGACGCGTGGGGGGGGGAGGGAAGGAGAGGGAATGGAAGGACAGAATGGGAGAGGGCGAGGGGGCTGAGGGGAGAGAGTGGGATGGGAGGGGTACAGGAAGGTGGGAGGGGGGAACGGGGAGGGGGGGGGGTGAGGGGACATATCAGCTAACGAGCTGCAGTTTGGACACACTTGACCAGACTCAGAAATGAATGCCATGATGTTTACAAGAATGAACATGACTAGGCTTGGCACATTGATTGAAAAAGATTAACGCAGTGTTTGTAACCCTCAGGTTGGGCTTCGATTCATTGCCTGGACGATATTGGTGAGCGGTCTGTATTGACCGAGCGATCTGTATTGATGAGTGAAGGGTATTGATGAGCGGGCTGTATTGGTGAGCGGTCTGTATTGACCGAGCGATCTGTATTGATGAGCGATCTGTATTGATGAGTGGACTGTATTGGTAAGCGGTGGGACTGAGCAATGCCCAGCAGCCTGGGATCCGTCTGTCTCCTAATTCTGTTGCAGAATGTCAGCGTGCACCATGGTTGTGCATTGATAGAATATTGGCTCCTTTAGCACTAGGCCACTGCTGTAATCACAATAAAAAAATAAACATATATTTACATTACATATATTGGAATCCAGTTCTTACACTTTAACATTTTACTTAAGGTGTCAGCAGTGGCTCAGTGGGTAGCTGACGTATCTCTGAGTCAGAAGGTTGTGGGTTCAAGTCCCACTCCAGGGACTTGAGCACAAAAATCCAGGCTGGCACTATAGTGCAGTACTGAGTGAGCGCTGCACTGTCGGAGGGGCAGCACTGAGGGAGTGCCGCACCGTTGGAAGGACAGTACTGTGGGAGCAATGCACCATCGGAGGGGCAGCACTGAGGGTGCGCCGCACTGTCGGAGGGGCAATAGTGAGGGAGTGCCACCCTGTCGGAGGGGAAATACTGAGGGAGTGCTGAACTGTCGGAGGGGCAGTGCTGAGGGAGTGCTGCACTGTCGGAGGTGCAGTACTGAGGGAGCGCTGCACTGTCGGAGGTTCCGTCTTACGGATGAGACGTTAAACCGAGGCCCCGTCTGCCTTTGAGGTGGACGTAAAAGATCCCATGGCACTATTTCGAAGAAGAGCAGGGGACTTGTCCAGGCCAATATTTATCCCTCAATCAACATCACTAAAATAGATTATCTGGTCATTATCACATTGCTATTTGTGGGAGCTTGCTGTGTGTGAATTGGCTGCCATGTTTCCCACATTACAACAATGACTACACTTCAAAAATATTTCATTGGCTGTAAAGCACTTTGAGATGTCTGCTATCATGAGAGGTACTATATAAATGTAAGTCTTTCTTTCATGATGGGCTTCTTTACAATTGTTAACGATGAAGAGGCCCAGTGTGAGCAGTATCTGTCGGATCTCGATTGGCTTCAGTCGGTAATCTTCTCTTTTGTTTTTAATCATCTTTTCTTCTATTTATAATCCAGTCTTTTCTCCTCCCTGCCCTCCGTAATTTTATTATCAATTTCTTCTGTAGCTACCCTGACAGCAGAGGATGGCAGAGATTGATAATTACTTCAGACTGTGGCCCAGTTTTGATATGTAACAAACTAAACTACCTACAAGATGCAATGCAGCAACTCGCCAAGGCTTCTTCGGCATAACCTCCCAAACCCGCGACCTCTACCATCTAGAAGGACAAGGGCAGCAGGTGCATGGGAACACCATCACCTCCTCGTTCCCCTCCAAGTCACACACCATCTCGACTTGGAAATATATTGGCCGTTCCTTCATCGTCGCTGGGTCAAAATCCTGGAACTCCCTCTCTAACAGCACTGTGGGAGCACCTTAACCACACGGACTGCAGCGGTTCAAGGCAGCGGCTCACCACCATCTTCTCAAGGGCAATTAGGGATAGGCAATAAATGCCGGCCTTTGCCAGCGACGCCCACATCCCGAGAATGAATATATAAAACTAAAGCGGGGAATGGCTACTGAAGGAGACAGCAATGAAATGGATTGCTGTTGGAGGGCGAGAAATCTATCTTCATCCCTCCAATGGGACAACAGATCTCAATTAAATTATTTTGGAGAGGTTGGGTTTATTTATATAAAAGTTAAGTTCTACAAAGATGTTGAGGAGATTGTGAAAATCCTGGTATTGCAGAATACGAAGAGGAGTTAATTAAAACTATAACCTTTTAATAAGGAGGTCAGAGACTTGTGGATCGTCTGAGAGCAGCATGTACATTGAAGATTCTCGTAAA
Organism: Pristiophorus japonicus; assembly: GCF_044704955.1. Classification (NCBI taxonomy): domain Eukaryota; kingdom Metazoa; phylum Chordata; class Chondrichthyes; family Pristiophoridae; genus Pristiophorus; species Pristiophorus japonicus. The sequence continues at coordinate 11,366,246 of NC_091991.1, forward strand.
CACTACCCATGGAGTATGCATAACTCCTTCCAACTTCACATTACAACAGTGACTACACTCCAAATGTACTTCATTGGCTGTAAAGCGCTTTGAGACGTCTGGTGGTTGTGAATGGCGCTATATAAATGCAAGTCTTTCTTTCAATCCCATCGCTCGCAGAATCGATGGGAAACAAAGCACTGGAAGCTCGGACCTTGGTTCCCAGCGAATTCCCAACGTCACGGATCCTGAGGTTCAAAGGAGCCTCGACATATTAAAACGCTGAGTTCAGCAGGATGCTTAATGAGGCTAAAAAGGTTCACATTCCTTCCCAATAATGCTACAGTAAGGTGGTTTAGTAACCTTACTGTACATCAGTCTTGGCTCAGTGCGTAGCGCTCTCGACTCTGGGTCACACAGTTCTGGGTTCAAGTCCCCACTCCAGAGACTCAAGCCCATAATCCATTTCCTGCATTACAACCCTGAGTACACGTGAAAAAGTACTTTGTCGGCTGGAAAACACTTTGGGATGTCATGGAAGGTGCGATAGAAATGCAAGCTCTTCACTAATGTTTGCGATATTTTGGATTGGGTACGGTTGCATTGTGGTTAATAGACCTAATGGAGGTCTTTAAAATTATGAAAGGTTTTGACAGAGTGGATACAGAGAGAATGTTTCCACTTGTGGGGAAGAGCATAACTAGAGGCCATCGATATAAGATAGTCACCGAGAAATCCAATAGGGAATTCAGAAGAAATCTCTGCACCCAGAGAGTGGTGAGAATGTGGAACTCTCTGCCACAGGGAGTGGTTGAAGCGAATAGTATCGAAGCATTTAAGGGGAGGCTGGACAAGCGTATGAGGGAGAAGGGAATAGAGGATTATGCCGATAGATTTAGATGAGGAAAGACGGGAGGAGGCTCGAGTGGAGCATGGACTGGTCGGGCCAAATGGCCTGTTTCTGTGCCGTATATCTTGTGTAATCCTATGGTTATGTTACTGGACTAATTACCCAGAGACATGAGTTCAAATCGAACCACGGCAAATGGGGAATTAAAATTCACTTAATTAAATAATTCTGCAATAAAAGGCTCGTATCAGTAATGGTGGCCAGGAAACTACCGGATTGTCGTATAAAACCCATCTGGTTCACTAATGTTCTTTAGGGAAGGAAATCTGCCATCTTTACCCAGTTTCATCATCACAGGCAGTCCCTTGTATCGAGGATGACTTGCTTCCATGCCAAAAAGGGATGAGTTCACAGGTGTTTCAATGAATAATATTCCAGACCCTTAACTGCATGTTGAAGGGTGGAAGATGGCTGTGGGTGGGTTTTTTTAACATGGGGTGGCCGTTGCACACCAGCCACCACACGGGCTTGACAGAGCTAGGTCTTGGTCCAGTGGCAAGGATTAACCAGGACGACTGGAGACCAGCTCTGCTGCACGGACCTAGTGCGCACACATATCGCACAGTGTAGGCTGGCCCGTGTCTTACCCGGTCTGGCCTATGTGTGACTCCAGACGCACCAGCAATTGGCCCTCTGAAATGGCCCAGTCAGCCACTCAGTTGTATTCAAGAAGGCGTCTCACCACCACCACCACCTCCTCGAGGGCAATTAGGGATGGCCAATAAATGCTGGGCCTTGCCGGCGAAATCCACATCCCGTGAATGACTAGACATCCGGCAAATGTTGCGGATTGTCCTGTCGTTCGCTGTTTACTGCGATATCGTGTGCTCTATTAACTGTTTTGTTCATACAATGAAGCAGATTTTCTTCCAAAGGATTCCCTCACTACGAAACCCGTACAGCCAAACCCTACAGAATGCAGAGGTTTGTCCTCGCCCTATGTTACCTAATCGCTGCCAAAACCGGTGTTGGGTGAGGGAAGGATCTGGGTTGAGAGCACCTACTCTGGCACACTGCAGGATGTTCTGACTTTTCTACACAAAGGATTTGAATGGTTTTTTTTTAAGCATCAACAGCAATTTGTATCTATATAGCGCCTTTAACGTAGTAAAAAGTCCCAGGGTGCTTCACAGGAGTGTAATCAGGTAAAACTTGACACCGAGCCACGTAAGGAGACTTTGGGCCTGAAATTCCGGTTGGCGCTTCCTTCGAACGAACGTCTCCGACCGGAGAATTTTTACGAATTTACCTGGTGGTCCGGGAGGGGCGTGGGATTCCGGTGGGGAGGCCCTTCTCTTCCCGCGCTGCGGAGCGCGCTTCCGTCCTCCAGGCTCCCACGCAGAAGGTGCAGTCACGTGTGACTGCTCAGCCAATCAGGTACAGTATTCTCAATTAATAGCAATGGGAACTCCGTATCTAGTTCTCATTGCTATTAATTGAGAAAAAAAACACAATTAAAAAAATCAAAAAACACACCTCACATAATTAAAATTAATTGAAATTAAACTTAATAAAGAACTTAGAGAAACATTTTTTTCCCGAGTTTAAAAAAAAATGTTTTAGTTATGGTTTAAAATAAATTTAACGTACTGGGCAGGGTTTTTAAAAATAAAATGTGTTTTTTTAATTTAACTTTTTATGTTTTAAGTGTGTTTTAAAACTCTTACCCCTGTAAAAGTAGGCTATGTGCCTGCTTTTATCAGGTGCAAGAGCTTTGAGGACATTTGCTGGGCAAGATATGGGTAAATGCTGCAATGGAGCTTGACAGATCGGAAAAGCCATTTTTTAGCGCATGCACATTGTGCGCTGAAAAGCGGCTTTTGCGATGCCTTCCTGGGTCCGTAGACTCAGTACAGACCCGAGGAGGCTGAGATTTCCAGGCCATTAGGACAGGTCAAAGAGGTAGGTTTTAAGGAGCATCTTAACAGAGGAGGAAGAGATAGAGAGACTGAGAGGAGAAACTTCTTCGCTCAGAGGGTGGTGAATCTTTGGAATTCTCTGCCCCAGAGGGCTGTGGAGGCTCAGTCTTTGTAGAGTTTGACGATGTTTAATGTTATGAAGGGATGGGACAGAGCAGAGAGAAACAGGCTGTTTCCTGTGGGATCAAGGTACAAGATTAAATGTAAAAGATTTAGGACAGAGAGCGGGAGAAACTATTTTACACCGAGGGATGTGCAGCTGTGGGATTCACGGGCGGAGTTAGTGATTGAAGCAGAGCTAATGTCAGCATTGAAGAATAGGTGAGATAGATGGTTGAATAAAAGGGGGATAAAGGGATGTGGGAACAGGGCGGGTACATGGGATTAGGACACTGCTCCTGTGGGGGGGTGAACACCAACACGGAGTGGATGGGCCGAACAGCCTGTTTCCTTGTTGTCATATCTACTACAACAACAACTTGTATATATATATATATATATATAGCGCCTTTATCGTAGTAAAAATGACCCAAAACACTTCGTAATCAGACAACATTTGACATTGAGCCACATAAGGAGATATGAGGACAGGTGAGCAGAAGAGGTTGGTTTTAAGGAGCGTCTTAAATGAGGAGAGAGAGCCAGAGAGGTTTAGGGAGGGAATTCCAGCGACTAGGGCCCCGGCAGCTGAAGGTATGGCCACCAATGGTGGAGTGATTATAATCAGAGATGCACAAGAGGCCAGAATTAGAGGAGCGCAGATATCTTGGAGGGTGGTGGGGGTGGAGGAGATTACAGAGGTAGGGAGGGGCAAGGGCCATGGAGGGATTTGAAAACAAGGATGAGGCGGAGAGGTGAAAAATGGGCATTTATAACAAATTCAGGTTTGATAAATTTGACTGCTCGTTTAACTACTGGAAGCTTTTTACCTTTTTCCTTTTTGGTGTAGGTTTTCATGAAGGCGATGTAATGAAACTCTGCGTTCTGGTCCAGATCGTAGGCTGCGCACAATTTGTCGACCTCCGCTGGCAGCAAGTTCCACTTCAGACTCATGCACAGTGCCTGGATGTCCCTGAATGGTACTCTCCCTGTACCATGTGGATCTCGCTCCTTGAGGACTGACTTCAGGTCATTCCAGTGTTTAATCACCTCGCGCCGCAGTTTATGCAGGATGGGGGCCACAGGGCTTTGCTGTAGGTCTCCTGGGGATAGATCGGAATAAAGGATTAGATATAGACACGCAGCACATCGCCAAGTTTGGTTGCTTCGTGACCTTATCCAAAACATAGACGCCAGAAAATAAAATCCTTCGGGGAAACAGAAGGACAAGATTTTTTTTTGTTAAAGTACAATTATACTTTCAGAAATACTGCATAGTAATAGAAATGCACTCTCTATATTCTTCCATTCTTGGCTCCGAGTCAAACAGTTGCAGGTTCATGTTCCACTTTATGGCATACAAACCTGGTTCAGTACTGAGGTGGTGCTGCACTGTCGGAGGGGCAGTACTGAGGGAGTGCTGCACTGTCAGAGGGGCAATACTGAGGGAGTGATGCACTGTCGGAGGGGCAGTACTGAGGGAGTGCTGCACTGTCAGAGGGGCAATACTGAGGGAGCGACGCACTGTCGGAGGGGCAGTACTGAGGGAGTGCTGCACTGTCGGAGGGGCAGTACTGAGGGAGCGACGCACTGTCGGAGGGGCAGTACTGAGGGAGCGACGCACTGTTGGAGGGGCAGTACTGAGGGAGTGCTGCACTGTCGGAGGGGCAGTACTGAGGGAGTGCCGCACTGTCGGAGGGGCAGTACTGTGCGAGTGCTGCACTGTCGGAGGTGCCTTCTTTCAGATGAGGTATTAAAACAAGGCCTCGTCTGCTTGTTCAGGTGGAAATGAACAATACCTTGGTGCAGCCATGGCTCAGTGAGCAGCACTCTTACGTCCAACTCAGAAGGCCGAGGGTTGAAGTCCAGTGCCAGAGACTTGAGCACAAAAATCTAGGCTGACACTCCAGTGCCAGTACTGAGGGAGTGCCGCACTATCGGAGGGGCACTACTGAGGGAGCGCTGCACTGTCAGAGGTGTCGTCTTTTGGATGAGACCTTTGAACTGAGGCCCGGTCTGCTCTCTCAAGTGGATGTAAAAGATCCCATGACACTATTTCGAAGTAGAGTAGGGGAGTTCCCCCCCCACCGGTGTCAATATTTATCCCTCAACCAACATCACTAAAACAGATTATCTGGTCATTATCACATTGCTGATTGTGGGAGCTTGCAGTGCGCAAATTGACTGCTGCATTTCCCACATTACAACAGTGACTACAGTCCAAAAATTGTTTCATTGGCTGTAATGCGCTTTGGGACAATCCTGAGGTTGTGAAAGGTGTTATATAAATGCAGGTCTTTCTTTATTTCTTCTTTCCCGACAGTGTTCGATGAGGAAGGGGAGTATCCCTTGTGACGAATGATCTCCTTCTGTGCAGCCAGAGTCTGTAGCCGATTAGCACGTGTTGAATTGCCTCCTACCCCTGATTGATGTATCTGCACTGATCTATGTACCGCTGAACATAATGGACCCACGGCCCACATTAACTGATCGCTCCCATATTTCCCTCGCAAGCCCCCACCATATGTTAAATATCGGTACAGGTATACGTGAAATACAGCAGGTGCTGGTAATGGAGGGTGGATGTACCAGAGGCAGTGTAAGAGGAGGGGGTGCTTGGGCCGGGATTCCCCATCGGTACCCGACTCATGGGACGGTTCGCACCACTGGGACAGGGATTCCCCCTTCGGTACCCGACTGATGGGATGGTCTGCACTGCTTGGGGCGGGGATTCCCCCATCGGTACACAACTGGTGGGACGGTCCGCACTGCATGGGGCGGGGACTCCCCCATCGGTACCCGGCTGGTGGGACGGTCCGCACTGCTTGGGGCGGGGATTTCCCCATCGGTACACAGCTGGTGGGACGGCCCGCACCACTGGGATCTTCCTGCCTTTCATTCGCCACAGAAGCGGGCCACGGGAGCCTTCTCCGGTTTGCCAGATTTTCCATGTTTCCCTCCCCTCTTCTATTCCCATTTACTCCTGCTCTGGACCCATCTTTTGTTTCTATATTTGTCTCATTATCACCTCCTGTTGCCTCACACCATCATCGCTTCTGTCATTTAATCATTCCTGCGCTGCACCCTATCACAGACCTTCCCTTTACCATAGAATCAGAGAAATGTACAGCACGGAAGGAGGCCATTTCGGCCCATTGTGTCTGTACCGGCCGACCAAGAGCTATCCAGCCTAATCCCACTTTCCAGCTCTCGGTCCATAGCCCTGTAGGTTACGGCACTTCAAGTACACATCCAAGTATTTTTTAAATGTGGTGAGGGTTTCTGTCTCTAACATCCTTTCAGGCAGTGAGTTCCAGACCCCCACCACCCTCTGGGTGAAGCAATTTCCCCTCAAATCCCCTCTAAACCTCTTACCCCTCTGTATTTGCTTAAAAGCTATTCATCTCTAACCTGTTCCAGTTCTGACAAAGGTCATCGATCCGAAACGTTAACTGTTTCTCGCTCCACAGATGCTGTCTGACCTGCTGAGTGTTTCCAGCACTTTCTGTTTCTGTTTCAGAATTCCAGCATCCGTTAAAAATAACTCCGATGTTGGACGGGCTGACGATTAATCTGGTGTGACGGAGGAAGGCAGCTCCTGACTCTCTCTGTGTCAACGCAGCAGTTCTAGGCTCCAAAGTCTTAACCGATAAGGGATTAAGGGGTTATGGGGAGCGGGCAGGGAAGTGGACCTGAGTCCATGATCGGATCAGCCATGATCGTATTGAATGGCAGAGCAAGCTTGAGGGGCCATATGGCCTATTCCTGCTCCTAGTTCTTATGTTCTTAAAGTACATTGCCAGGTTACTTTGCTTCCCACATATCTACAACCTTGAAATATTAGAGGGAGCGAGACGTTGAACCACCTCAGCTCAATCCTAATGTTTGTGCTTCCTGGGATGAAAGGATTGCCCTATGAGGAGAGATTGAGTAGACTAACCTGATACTCTCTGGAGTTTAGCAGAATGAGAGGAGATCTCATTGAAACATAAGATTCTGAGGGTGATTGACAGGATAGATGCTGAGAGGATGTTTCCCTCTGGGCTGGGGAGTCTGGAGCCAGGGGACACAGTCTCAGAATAAGGGGTCGGCCATTTAAGACTGAGATGAGGAGGAATTTCTTCACTCAGAGGGTGGTGAATCTTTGGAATTCTCTGCCCCAGAGAGCTGTGGAGGCTCAGTCTTTGCTGAGAATGCTAGATTTTTGGATATTAAGGGAATCGAGGGATATGGGGACACTGCAGGAAAGTGTTGAGGTCGAAGGTCAGCCATGATCTCACTGAATGGCGGAGTAGGCTAGAGGGGCCGAATGGCCGACTGCTGCTCCGAATTCTTATGTTCTTATTCCAAATCATTAGAATGACACGAAAGTTTCACCTACCTGAGTCCTTAATCTTTTTCAGTCTGCTAAAGTGTCGTAGGAGTTTCCTCAATGAAATAGCTTCCACCGGGTAGCTGATTGGCAAACTGTACCACAGCTTCTCAAGTTCCATCGGGAGCAGGATTACATGCATTCTAAAGAGAAGTTTCGAATCAGCAGCGGCAGCAGAATAACTTACACTTATATAGCACACAGTGTAAGACACTGCAATACTGGTATGGTATCCCTTCCCTAAACCTCTCTGCCTCTCTTTGCTCCTTTAAGATGCTCCTTAAAACCTACCTCTTTGATCAAGCCCTGTTCTAATAACTCTTTATGTGCCTCGGTGACAGACCTTTCGTTTCATAACACTCCTGTGAAATGCCTTAGGGTGTTTTATCACGTTAAAGGCGCTGTGTAAATACAAGCTGTTGTTGTGTGGTAGTGTAGTGGTTATGTTACTGACCTAGTTAATTCCGAATGAACATGAGTTCAAATCCCACCATGATGTTTTTCAGAATTTGGAATTCAGTTTAAAAAACTAAATAAATGTGGAATAGTGCCAGTAAAAGTGACCACGAAGCTGTCGGATTGCCGTAAAAAACCCGACTGGTTCGCTGATATAAAATAAAAACAGAAAATGCTGGAAACACTCAGCGGGTCAGGCAGCATCTGTGAAGACAGAGAAACAGAGTTAACGTTTCAGCTCGAGGACCTTTCAGTTCTGACGAAGAGTCATCGACCGGAAACGTTAACTCTGTTTCCCTCTCCACAGATGCTGCCTGACCCGCTGAGTGTTTCCAGCATTTTCTGTTTTTATTTCAGATTTCCAGGACCTTTTGTTTTCGGATCACTAATGCTCTTCAGGGAAGGAAACCTGCTGTCCTCGCTATTTTGGGATCCAGTTTCCGAGAATTCTGAGCCATGCCGTGTGGTGAGTGCAGCGATCTCGGGGGGGTGGGGGGGTACAGGGGACGTTGGACCTGTGGTTCCCGAAGCTCTCCCCCACTGGGAGTTTTCCTCACCTCCTGTCTGGGTCTGTGGTAGACTCCTCGATAGAGAGTGGCCGCTGTGATTGGTCAACAACCCCATTATCGTTGTATCATGTGACTCCCAGGATGGCAGAAGGTGAGCTCGATGGACCTGGGTCCTTTGTCATCTGCTAACCCCATGTTCCTATGCACCATTCTGGCCCTATATGGAGGAATTTTTTCACTCAGAGGGTGGTGAACCTGTGGAATTCTCTACCACAGAAGGCTGTGGAGGCCAAGTCACTGAATATATTTAGGAGGGAGATAGATACATTTCTAGAAACAAAAGACATCAAGGGGTATGGGGAAAAAGCGGAAATATGGTGCTGAGAGAGAGGATCAGCCATGATCATGTTGAATGGCGGTGCAGACTCGAAGGGCCGAATGGCCTACTACTGCTCCTATTTTCTATGTTTCTGTATGTGATGCCAGGCCCACACCAAAGTGATTGACTCTTAACTGCGTTGTGAAGTGGCGGTACAAACCATTCCGTTGTATCAAACCCGCACAAGAAGGTTCACCACTGTCATGTATGTAACCTTTATGTAACAACACTGCAATACTGCATATACATAAGAAATGCACACCTTGACCACAGGGGGTGAACTTGTGGGGGACACTCCTCACCTGGTCATCCAGGTATATAAAGGGAGGTCCCACGCAGGGTCATCACTTCTTGGCCCTGTGACTAAAGGTTCAGGTCATGGAGTGACCTTGTCCATAGAACGTGCCTCGTGTGGATTTGTGGTATTGTGTAAGGACTTTACAACCACCACGTTCTCAGGGCAATCAGTAACAGCCTTGCCAGCAATGTCCACATTCGGACAATGAATAATTTTAAAAAAAATCCCAAGATACTTCGAAAAGAGGGGCTTTGCAGAGTTTAGGGGAGGTGACTGATGGAATAGTTAAAAGGATGGGTTTTGAGAAGGTGTGGCGAACAGCAGTGTGACAGAGGTGTTCTAGGATGGAGTTCCAGAGAACGGGGCGTATATAATGGTTCGGCTGTTGGTGGATCAGTGATGGGAAGGCATAGAACTGGTGACTCAGAAGAGCCAAGGACACGAGCTTGGACATACGACGAGAGGAAATTGCAGAGGGAGCCTGGGATGAAGCCATAAAGGGAGGACAAGGCTGATGAGTTCAGGGTACTGGGGGAGGTGGAACCAGTGGAAGTCAGCGAGGCCGGGGGCGATGGGCGAATGGAATTTAGGATGTGGGCTAGGAGCCGGATGATATGGCGTTCATGTGGGGCTGGAGCATGGGAGGTGAGTTAGGGAGGGTGTGTGTCATGTATGGTCTTTTGGGATCACTAGCCACTAGATGGCGTCACTGTTGGAGGCCATTGGGCTGCACGCACGTGTGTGCAGCCCAAGTATAAAAGGACAGCCATTTTGTATATTAGTCTCTTTGGGCCTTAATAAAGCAGAGCCAAGATCATACCTCTTGGAGTTAAACAGTACTCAGTCTAACAGTTATTGCATACAGAATAGTGTGGGAAATGTGGAGCCCTGAGGCGCGGAGGGCATGGATAAGGGTTTGAGGAGTGACAGAGGTGAGATGGACAAAGAGATGGTCTTGGGGATGCACTAAAACATGAGAGTTGAAGCTCAGACTCAAGGCCGAGAAGAAATTGAGGTTCTACAGCATTGGGTTCAATTTGAGCAGCGACCAGGAAGTGGGTGGAACTGGGGCTGAGATGCAAAGTGAACAGGAAACCTTTGCTTTTGCCCATGTTCAACGAGAGGCTCATCTGTGAAGACAACACAGCTGCTAATGAGCCTGAGCTGGTGTGGGTGAAGTGAAGCTTGCGTCTGTGGGATGCATATGGAGTCTCTTCCCATGCGATGTTCTCATTAGACAGCAGCAAATGTAAGTTATGGCCTAGTTCAAACTAACAGCTCATTGAAAATATTCTTCACGCCTCCCTGCACCATGAAACCATCCAATTGGCTTGGAGGCGAACGAGGTAAGGATACACCAATCACCTGACCCAATCAAAGCTGTGAGAGCACCTTGAAGAAAACCCCAACCACGTTTTCGATTCCTGACTGCCTGCAATATCTGCCGGTGAACCATTAAGCCCTTGCATTGGTTTTTCAAAATTCATTCCCAGGATGTGGGCGTTGCTGGCAAGGCCGGCATTTATTGCCCGTCCCTAATTGCCCCTTGAGAAGGTGGTGGTGAGCCGCCTTCTTGAACCGCTGCAGTCCGTGTGGTGAAGGTGCTCCCACAGTGCTGTTCGGGAGGGAGTTCCAGGATTTTGACCCAGCGACGATGAAGGAACAGCCGATATATTTCCCAGTCAGGATGGTGTGTGACTGGGAGGGGAACGTGGAGGTGGTGGTGTTCCCATGCGCCTGCTGCCCTTGTCCTTCTAGGTGGTAGAGGTCGCGGGTTTGGGAGGTGCTGCCGAAGAAGCCTTGGCGAGTTGCTGCAGTGCATCTTGTAGATGGTACACACTGCAGCCACGGAGCGCCGGTGGTGGAGGGAGTGAGTGTTGAAGGTGGTGGGTAGCGTGCCGATCAAGGGGGCTGCTTTGTCCCGGATGGTGTCGAGCTTCTTGAGTGTTGTTGGAGCTGCACTCATCCAGGCAAGTGGAGAGTATTCCATCACACTCCTGACTTGTGCTTTGTAGACGGTGGAAAGGCTTTGGGGAGTCAGGAGGTGAGTCACTCACCGCAGAATACCCAGCCTCTGATTGCCACAGTATTTATATAAGCAGTAATTGCAGTAATAAGGAGCATTACCTTAGCAGTATGCTATCCAGCTTTTCCTTATCTGCTGTGCACTCATCATTTATGCAGACGTTTATGAAAACCTTACAAAAGGCGCGGAACTTTCTTTGCAGGAGGCCCCAGACTATGGCACGCAGCTGTAAAAGTCGTAACAGGGAAAACACCATCAGTGGAGGGAGAGCACGCCCTGTTTCTCCTCATATTTAGCGTGACGATATCTGAAAACTATTTACAGACTCGAATCAACATCAACTTGCACTTACATAGCACCTTTAACATAGTGAAATGTCCCAAGGTGCATCACAGGAGCCACAGAAAGAGAATCAGGTGACCAAAGGCTTGGTCAATGAGAGAGGTTTACAGGAGGAGGAGAGAGAGGCGGAGAGGTTTAGGGAGGGAGTTCCAGAGCTTAGGGCCCAGGCAGCTGAAGGCACGGCCGCCAACGGTGAGCGATTATAATTGGGGGATGTGCAGAGATCTCGGAGGGTTGCAGGGTGGGTGGAGGAAATAAAGATAGGGAGGGATTTGAACACAAGGATGAGAATTTTAAAACTGAGGCATTGCCAGACTGGGAGCCAATGTCAGTCAGCGAGCACAGGGGGTGATGGGTGAGCAGGATTCAGTGCGAGTTAGGACACGGGGCAGTGAGCACAGGGGGTGATGGGTGAGTGGGACTCGGTGCGAGTTAGGACACGGGGCAGCGAGCACAGGGGAGTGATGGGTGAGTGGGACTCGATGTGAGTTAGGACACGGGCAGTGAGCACAGGGGGTGATGGGTGAGTGGGACTCGGTGCGAGGTAGGGCACAAGCAGCGAGCACAGGGGGTGATGGGTGAGTGGGACTCGGTGCGAGTTAGGGCACAAGCAGCGAGCACAGAGTGTGATGGGTTAGCAGGACTCTGTGACCCACACTGACTGATGTCCTGGGTCAATATTTATCCCTCAATCAACATCACTAACACAGAATATCTGGTCATTATCACATTGCTGTTTGTGGGAGCTTGCTGTGCGCAAATTGGCTGCTGCATTACATAAGTGACTACAATTCAAAAAAAGTACTTCATTGGCTGTAAAGCGCTGTGGGACGTCGTGAGGTCATGAAAGGCGCTATAGAAATGCAAGATCTTTCTCCCTGCCAATTGAAAGCGGGTGTGAACCCACTTACTGTAGGCGGTGAATGTAATCGCTAAAATCACATTTGTTCCCTATTATTGACCTTGGTCATTTCTAGCTTCACTTCATTTTTTGAATTGTTGAACTTTTATTGAGTAATAGAGAGGAATGTTTTAATCCCGTGAGTATTTGGTGAAATCATGGCCCAGATTTTGCTTTCACAGTGAACTCTGATGGTTGGACTTAATAAATACCCTTCAGCTCGAACATATTTGTGCCGTAACTCGCTGGGAGCGAGCAGATAATTGCGCGGCGAGGGCAATGGGGTGTCTGGGACCCCGGGGAGCAGCGGGACCCACAGTCTGTCTCCACAACCCATGAGATTTAAGGATTGAGAAGACGGGGAAGGAAATTGAGTGAATTAGTGTCAAATCAGGTACAGAAAGAGAAATAGAGAGAGGGAAATAAAAATTGGATCACGCAAAAAAGAGATAGAAAGGAAAAGTAAGATAAAATTTAAAACATTAAAATTTTTTAAATCTCCAAGAACAATTTACTAGCTGCAGGAATGAGACTCCACAGTTTTAATTGTTCCATTTCTGGGCCAGAGAGGTCGAGTGGCATTGCAGGAGCATAAATCTCCTCCTTAAAATGGTCCTTACGCGGTTAAGTACCGGCCCGAACCGGCGGGTTTAATGGGTAATTTTTGCATAAATGTAGCAATTTCCTGAAACCCGCGGGGAGGCTGAGGGGGAGCTGCCGTCATCGAGAGGCTAACGGTGGAGCGTCGCAAGTCGTCCAGCAACTTGTGGCGATTCGCAGCTCACCGGGAAGCTCTTCCTCGCCACAAGCTGTCGGCTGATTTACACGTCAATAACAGCGAGCGCCGGTAAACGCACCGTGAGTTTCGGCAGCAAATTCTGGGCTTAATTTAAAAGTTGTGGTGATAAAGTTTACCTGTTGTAGAGGGCGTGGTTTCAGTGCATGGCTGTACCTCGCCCAGTCACTGCCGAACCTCTCTATGTAGCGTATTCTGTCTATACGGAAGTTCTTATTCTTCATGAGTTCGGAACACTGGCCTACCTCCTGCTTCAGCTCCCCTGTACTGGGGCTACATCAGAAAAATATAACGAGGGGAAAGGATTAATTCTTAGCTCTCTGAATGGAATGGGCTCCTTATATTCTGAAAGTAAGAACTTGCATTTCTATAGCGCCTTTCACAACCTCAGGACGTCTCAAATCGCTTTATAGCCAATGAAGTGTATTTTAAAGTGCTGTCACTGTTATAATGTGGGAAACGCTGCAGCCAGTTGTGTGCACAGCAAGCTCCCACAAACAGCAATGTGATAATGACCAGATCATCTGTTTTAGTGATGTTGATTGAGGGATAAATATTGGCCCCGGACATCGGGGATAACTCCCCTGCTCTTCTTCAAAATGGTGCCATGGGATATTTTATTCCCAGCTGAGAGGGCAGACAAGGCCTCGGTTTAATGTCTCCCCTGAAAGATGGGACCTCCGACAGTGCGGCGCTCCCTCAGTACTGCCCCTCCCACAGTGCGGCGCTCCCTCAGTACTGCCCCTCCCACAGTGCGGCGCTCCCTCAGTATTTCACTGGGAGTGTCAGCCTGGATTTTTGTGCTGGCTCTGGAGTGGAACTTGAACCCACGACCTTCTGACTCAGAGGCGAGGGTACGGCCCATTGAGCCACGGCTGACAATAAATTGCGTTAATATTCAGCAAAAGCTACACAGCACAACTTTGCCTTTGCAACAGTCATTTCAAAGCAGATAACTAGAAAATAATTTGAACATTATTTAATTTGTAGACAGGAAATTCAAAGTTCCACCCGGTTCAATGATGAGCATCCATTGTGCTCACGATAGGCTAGTGCACTTCCAATATTCATTGTTACATTTCTAAATATCGGATCCCTGGTCATGGAGGCAACTGTGAGTGTAAAATGAATGAAAGTGCTAAGTATAGTTCACCCACAAACTATTTATATCTCAGATACTTAACTCACCGGTCTTGAAAGAGGTTCAGGAATTTTGGGTAGGAAACCAAATGTTTTTGTGGGTCACCGACTTTGGTCACTATCTTGTCGAGTTGATTTTCCGAGAGATGGATCTGGAAATTCTTCTCAATGATTTCCTTAAATGACTGAAGGTGAACAGCATCCTGTCCTGAAATTTCAACTTTTCTGATGGAACAGAAGATTAGACCGAATTAATATGTCAAAGTTTATAGGAACCCAGGAACAGGAGGAGGCCGTTCAGCATTTCGCGCCTGTTCCGCCATTCAAGTAGACCATGGCTGATCTGTATCTTAACTCCATCCACCAGCCTTGGTTCCGTAACCCTCTATACCCTTGCCCAACAAAAATCGATCAATCTCCGTTTTGACATTTTCAATTGACCACACCCCGGCCTCAACAGCTCTTTGGGGGAGAGAGATTTAGATTCCCACTGCCCTTTGTGGGAAGACGTGCTTCCTGACATCACCCCATGAATGGCCTGGCTCTAATTTTAAGGTGCTGCCCCCTTGTTCTGGACTCGCCCCCACCTGAGAGAATAGTTTCTCTCTATCTACCTCATCAACTCCTTTAATCATCTGAAAATCCTCACCACTTACTCTTCTATACTCTATTGTCAGCTGTGGCTCAGTGGGTAACACACTCGCCTCTGAGTCAAGTCCCACTCCAGAAACTTGAGCACATAAATCTAGGCTGACACTCCCAGTGCAGTACTGAGGGAGCTCTGCACTGTCGGAGGGACAGTACTGAGGGAGCGCTGCACTGTCGGAGGGGCAGTACTGAGGGAGTGCTGCACTGTCGGAGGGGCAGTACTGAGGGAGCTCTGCACTGTCGGAGGGGCAGTACTGAGGCAGCGCTGCACTGTCGGAGGGGCAGTACTGAGGGAGCGCTGCACTGTCGGAGGGCAGTACTGAGGGAGCTCTGCACTGTCGGGGGGGCAGTACTGAGGGAGTGCCACACTGTCGGAGGGGCAGTACTGAGGGAGTGCTGCACTGTCGGAGGGACAGTACCGAGGGAGTGCTGCACTGTCGGAGGGGCAGTACTGAGGGAGCGCCGCACTGTCAGAGGGGCAGTACTGAGGGAGCGCTGCACTGTCGGAGGGGCGGTACTGGGGGGGCGCCGCACTGTCGGAGGTGCAGTACTGGGGGAGCGCCGCACTGTCGGAGGTGCCATCTTTCGGATGAAACGTTAAACTGAGGCCCCGTCTGCTCTCTCTGGTGGATGTAAAAAATCCAGTGGCACTATTTCGAAGAAGAGCAGGGGAGTTATCCCTGGTTCCCTGGGGCCAATATTTATCCTTCAATCAACATAACAAAAACAGATTATCTGGTCATTATCACATTGCTGTTTGTGGGAGCTTGCTGTGCACAAATTAGCTGCCGCGTCTCCCACGTTACAGCAGTGACTACACTTCAAGAAGTACTTCATTGGCTTTGAGATGTCCGGTGGTCGTGAAAGGTGCTATATTTCTATAGGGAATACAAGCCTCCTCTATGCAACAAAGGTGCCAGAGGTGAGGTTCATTAAATATTCAATACAAGGGCACTCCCTTAATATCGACTATTTTCTTCACAGTACGTAGGATCTTGAAAGGTGCAGAACTGGAAGAAAAATTCCACAATCCATCCAATCCATCCCAAAATCACCCACATCCAACGCAATCCAATTCTCCCTTAAATTTATCCACATCGGAGCATGCTGAGTTTTGGTAGCTATCCTCCTCTATCCATACGTGACTTCAATCTACAAAATAAAAAGATGTAAATACCTGAATGCTGCCAATAGCTGAAGGTAGAGCCGGTGACATTGGTTCAACAAACGGACCACGGCCTCCGAGGCTGTCAGACTGCCCTGAGCGGCCCTCAGACCTCCTCCCTCGCTGGTGAAACAAGGAGAGAGGCAGGGAAACAAGCAGCTATTAATGCTGAGTTCGTTATTTCCGAAGGAGTTGTTAAACACTTCAAGAGGAAAAATGTTAAAGGACACAGGGACAGAGGATCACAGCAGAAAGCTCTGAGGTGGAGCTAGCACCAACATAAGGTGACAGGGACCACCATTGACCAGACACTCAAACTGGACCAGCCACATAAATACTGTGGCAACAAGAGCGGGTCAGAGGCTGGGTATTCTGCGGCGAGTGTCTCACCTCCTGACTCCCCAAAGCCTTTCCACCATCTACAAGGCACAAGTCAGGAGTGTGATGGAATACTCTCCACTTGCCTGGATGAGTTGCAGCTCCAACAACACTCAAGAAGCTCGACACCATCCAGGACAAAGCAGCCCACTTGATCGGCACCCAATCCACCACCTTCAACACTCACTCCCTCCACCACCGGTGCACCGTGGCTGCAGTGTGCACCATCTACAAGATGCACTGCAGCACCTCCCAAACCCGCGACCTCTACCACCTAGAAGGACATGTGCAGCAGGCGCATGGGAACACCACCACCTCCACGTTCCCCTCCCAGTCACACACCATCCCGACTTGGACATATATTGGCTGATCCTTTTACAAAAGCGAAATTTTGCGGATGCTGGAATCTTGAAATAAAAACAAGAAAAGCTGGTAATCTCAGCCAGTCAGGCAGCATCTGTGGAGAGAAACAGATTGCCCTGTCCGTTCTATTTCCCGGACTGCTGCTCTCACCCCTTTCCCTCCCTCAGAACCACGACAGGGTTCCCCTGCCTCACCTTCCAGCCTCCACGTTCAACGGATCATCCTCCGCCATTTCCGCCACCTCCAGTGTGATCCCACCAGCAATCACATCTTCCCCTCCCCTCCCCTCTCAGCATTCCGAAGGGACCACTCACTCCGCGACACCCCGGTCCATTCCGCAGTCACCCCCAGCTCCCCCTCCCCTTCCCACGGCACCTTCCCGTGCAAGCACAGGAGATGCAATACCTGCCCTTTTACCTTCTCCCTTCCCACTGTCCAGGGCCCCAAACACTCCTTCCAGGTGAAACTGCAATTTACTTGTACTTCTTTCAATTTAGTATACTGTATTCACTGCTCACGATGCAGTCTCCTCTACATTGGGGAGACCAAGCGTAGATTGGGTGACCACTTTGCGGAACACCTCCGTTCAGTCCGCGAGTGTGGCCCAGAGCTTCCGGTCCCCTGTCACTTTGATTCTCCGCTCCATTCCCACTCTGACCGCTCCACCCTCGGTCTCCTACACTGTTCCAACGAAGCTCAACGTAAGCTCGAGGAACAGCACCTCATCTCTCATTTAGGCACTGCTCAGCCTTCTGGACTCAACATCGAGTTCAACAATTTCAGACCATAACCTCTGTCCATATTTTGCTCCTTTTCCTCACTTTCTTTTTACAACCCCCCCTTTTTGTTTCATTTCTCTCTGTTTCCCACAGCAACTGGTAATTATCCCGCCATTCACACTCTATCTAGACTCAACTTCTGTTTCCTAACTTGTGCCATTACCATCTCAATTGAGCCCATCATCTATTTTGTCTCTCTAATCTCTCCTGCCTTCCACCCTATCACCGACCTTCCCTTTTGTTCTTTCCTCCCCTCCCCCCCTTTCAGGGCCCCAGCACTTAAGAATCTGTTACAATCTCGAACCATTGCCAGTTCTGACGAAGGGCCAACGATCCGAAACATTAACTCTGTTTCTCTCTCCACAGATGCTGCCTGACCCGCTGAGATTTCCTGCATTTTCTGTTTTTATTATTGGCTGATCCTTTTATTGTCGCTGGAACCCCCGTAACAAACTTCACCGCACGGACTGCAGCGGTTCGGAAAGGCGGCCTTCTCAAGGGTGACGCGGGCTGGGACACACATGCTGGCCTTGCCAGCCACGCCCACATCCCGAGAATGAATTAAAAAAATACTTATCTCAAAGCAGCTACAGCCGCAAATATATGTGGGGCACAGTGGCTTCGGAATTCCACGGGGATTCTATCTTTGACGCAACTTTGGCAGAGACGGGGAAACTCGCAAGGAAGCGAGGGAGATTACAACCCATCCTCGCGGTACAGCTCCCATCAGCTGCCACTGATGCCAAGGCTCCCTAAAACGGAAACCCTCAGCCTGGTGCCAGCCTGTAGCCTTGTGTTGAGCTCCCCAAATCTTCCTGTCCAATGGGAGGGCACCTGGGAAAGCGGGCACAGGCGCAACCTGTGGCACATCATTGCCACTCACCTGCCCCCCCCCCCTCACCCACCGCACCCCCCCAATGCCAGTGAGGACGTGGTGCCCAGGCTGCCAGTCCCCAACCCCAGCCCCCTTAGCCCCGACACCACCAATGCCCCGATCAGCCCTCGAGCGCTGGGACCGACCCAGCAGCTTCCACAATGCCCGATTTCAAATCCCACAGCCCAGGATGGGTTTCGACCCCAGTATTCCTGCGATTCCCCAAAACGGGCAATTGAATTACGAGATTCCCCCAGTGGCAGCATGTAATCGGCCTTTCCATTCCCTACAATTCATCGTCATCATCAGAGGCAGTCCCTCGAGGTCGAGGATGACTTGCTTCCACACTAAAAATGAGTACTCAGCTGACTGATGAACTCATTTTAAAGGGTGGAAGATGCCCGGTGCGTGGATTCTTTTAACGTGGGGTGGCCGTTGCTCACCAGCCACCACACGGGCTTGACGGAGCAAGGTCTTGGTTCAGTGGCAAGGATTAACCAGGACAACTGGAGACCAGCTCCCCCGCATGTGTCAATACGTACACACAAACTCGAACATACTCCTACTGTCCTCCTTCCTTCCTACTTCCTACAACTGCTGCCTCCTTCACGGACAACACCCCTCGGCGGCGCTCAGTCTAAACGGGCAAAATGATAAGAAGCAAAGCAAGCGCGTTGAGCCCCTTCACCGTCTGATCCATGCATCACCATGGCCGCCGTTACCTGGGATTTAACTTCTGCATCATCTTGCGGAACAGGCTCAGATTTGACCTGCTTTGCAGTTTTCCCACAAAGTTTACGTAATCCACTAACCCGTCTTTTCTTCTTAAATTAAATCTAAAGGATAGAATTAGACAGAATTAGGGTACGGTAGCAAAGTGGTTATGTTACTGGACCAGTAACCCAGAGCCCTGGACTGATGATCCAGAGACCCGAGTTCAAATCCCACCACGACAGCTGGGGAGTTTAAATTCAATGAATTAAATAAATCTGGAATAAAAAGCTAGTGTCTGTAATGGTGACCATAAAACGATTGGATTGTTGTGAAAACCCATCGGGTTCACTAATGCCCCTTTGGGGAAGGAAATCTGCCGCCCTTGCCTGGTCTGGCCTCCATGTGACTCCAGATCCACAGCAATGTGGTTGACTCTTAACTAGCCTGGTGGCTCACCACTGCTTTCTTATGGGCAATAAATGCTGGCTTTGCCAGCGACACCCACATCCAATGAATGAATTTTTAAAAATTACAGTTACTGGTCAATTCTCACTGACTTGATGATTCAATCACAGAAAAACAAAAATGTACATTTGGTGTCACTTCAGTCTACACAAATGGATACAGGATTTGAGAATGTTCCAGCACAGAAATAGGCCATTCGGCCCATTAAGTCTGCACTCGTGTTTTTCTCCAACCTTCCTCTCCCTCGAGGGTACTCAACTAGCTAAGGATGAACATGAAAGAGACTTAGGTATCTTACTAGAGCCAACATACGATATACCCAGTGATCAATATACCCAACTAATGCAGAGCAGCAATTTGGGCTTTTCAATTACAACTTGCATTTATATAGCGCCTTTAATATAGCACTTCACTGGAGTGTTTATCAAACAAGATTTGACACCAAGCCACATAAGGAGATATTAGGACAGGTGGACAAAAGCTTGGTCAAAGAGGGAAGTTTTAAGGAGAGAGATAGGTGGAGAGCTTTAGCGAGAGAATTCCAGAGCTTCGGAACTCGGCAGCTGAAGGCACAGCCACCAATGGTGGAGCGATTAAAATTGGGAATGCACAAGAGGCCAGAATTGGAATGTGCAGAGATCTTGGAGGGTTGTGGGGCTGGAGGAGATTACAGAGATAGGGAGGGGCGAGGCCATGGAGCGATTAGAAAACAAGGATGAGAATATTTAAATCGAGGCTTTGCCAGACCGGGAGCCAATGTCATCATCATAGGCAGTCCCTCGAAATCGAGGAAGACTTGCTTCCACTCTAAAAGTGAGTTCTCAGGTGACCGAACAGTCCAATATGGGAACCACAGTCCCTGTCACAGGTGGGACAGACAGTGGTTGAAGGAAAGGGAGGGTGGGACTGGTTTGCCGCACGCTCTTTCCGTTGCCTGCGCTTGGTTTCTGCACGCTCTCGGCGACGAGACTCAAGGTGCTCAGCGCCCTCCCGAATGCACTTCCTCCACTTAGGGCGGTCTTTGGCCAGGGACTCCCAGGTGTCGGTGGGGATGATGCATTTTATCAAGGAGGCTTTGAGGATGTCCTTGTAACCTTTCCTCTGCCCACCTGGGGCTCGCTTGCTGTGTAGAGCGCTTGCTTTGGGAGTCTTGTGTCAAGCATGCGAACAATGTGGCCCGCCCAATGATGCTGGTTGAGTGTGGTCAGTGCTTCGATGCTGGGGATGTTGGCCTGATCGAGGACGCTAACATTGGTGCGTCTATCCTCCCAGGGGATTTGCAGGATCTTGCGGAGACATCGTTGGTGGTATTTCTCCAGCGACTTGAGGTGTGTACTCAGTGAGCACAGGGGGAGCGTGACTCAGTGCGAGTTAGGACATGAGGCAGCAGAGTTTTGGATGAGCTCAAGTTTACGGAGGGTGGAAGATGTGAGGCCGGCCAGGAAAGCCTTTCAGCGTGGACAGGAAGATGTCTGAGAGGCGAACTTATCAAGGGAATGGAAAAGGCAAATCCAGAATATCACTTGAAATAAATTTCAAGACTAGGACAGGGTATCGCGGGTTCAAACTATAAAAGGAAGTCATTCTTCACACACGGGGCGATCTACTCATGGAATGGACTCCTAGTTAGAGCAGAGGAGTTAAAAACCCTGGATGGTTTTGTCCTGTAGACGTGTGGAGGTGATACATGTTCATCGCAGGTTCCTATTGTATTCCGTATAATGAATGGATTCACATACAGTGGACCATAAATCTCAGTCAGACAGATCATCCTCTGGGGAATGACCTGATTGATTATAGAAGGGAGATTATTTCGAACTTCTGGGGAGAGCGAGAATGAGAGGTATTCGTTCTACGTAGCTTTGAACTTTTCTCTTCCTCATTGGTCGACACATCTCTCCCTCTGTGTGAGCCGTGAGTTCCTTCTGTGACGTGTCGGTGTTTTCTGGGTCGTTGCAAACACTGCTATATAATAGTCTGCTGGCTGGAATTTAAAAAAACATGTGTTTCCTGCTTCCTCTCCTGAAGGTGCAGATTCCTGCTGAGAGCACAGATACACAGGGACCATCAGTTCCCGGCATTTCACTGTCAGCCCATTCTTCCGACGTGAGCATCAAGTGTGAGCATTAGTAGGTTATTAATAGACCATCAAAGGTGTCAGCCGTGGCTCAGTGCGTCACACTCTCACCTCCGGGTCAGAAGGTCGTAGGTTCAAGTCCCACTCCAGAGACTTGAGAACAAAATCTAGGCTGACGCTCCCAGTGCAGTGCTGAGGGAGTGCCGCACTGTCGGAGGGACAGCGCTGAGGGAGTGCCGCACTGTTGGAGGGGCAGTACTGAGGGTGCACTGCACTGTCGGAGGGGCGGTACTGAGGGAGTGCTGCACTGTCGGAGGGGCAGTACTGAGGGAGTGCCGCACTGTCGGAGGGGCAGTACTGAGGGAGTGCCGCACTATCGGAGAGGCAGTACAGAGGGTGCGCTGCAGTGTTGGAGGGGCAGTACTGATGGAGTGCTGCAATGTTGGGGGGGGCAGTACTGAGGGAGTGCTGCACTGTGGGAGGGGCAGTACTGAGGGAGTGCTGCACTGTTGGAGGGGCCATACTGAGGGAGTGCTGCTCTGTTGGAGCGGCAGTATTGAGGGAGTGCAGTACTGAGGGAGTGCTGCACAGTCAGAGGGGCAGTACTGAGGGAGCGCCCCACTGTTGGAGGGGCCGTACTGAGGGAGCGCTGCACTGTTGGAGGGACCGTACTGAGGGAGCACCGCGCTGTTGGAGGGGCCGTACTGAGGGAGCGCTGCACTGTTGGAGGGGCCGTACCGAGGGAGCACCGCGCTGTTGGAGATGCCATCTTTCTGATGAGACGTTAAACTAAGGCCACGTCTGCTCTGTCAGGTGGGCGTAAAAGCCCCCTTGGCGCTATTTTGAAGAAGAGCAGGGGAGTTCACCCCGGTGTCATGGCCTATGAGGATGTTCAAGACTGATGTCAGGAAGCACTTCTTCACACAAAGGGGAGAGGAAATCTGGAACTCTCTCCCCCAAAAAGCTGTTGAGGCTGGGGGAGGGTGGGGGGGTCAATTAAAAATGTCAAAACTGAGATAGATAGATTTTTGTTGATCAAGGGTATGAAGGGATACGGAACCAAGGCGGGTAGATGGAGTTAAGATCTCTCTCCTAGCCAGTCCCTCGGAGTCGAGGATGACTTGGAGTTACGATACAGATCAGCCATGATCTCATTGAATGGCGGTGCAGGCTCGAGGGGCCGAATGGCCTCCAATGCTTTCTATGTTCCTTTTATCCCTCAACCCACATCACTAGAATATTTTTGGCTGCTGCGTTTGACTACAGCACAACAGCGACTGCATTTTAAATGTGCTTTGCTGGGTGTGATGGGCTTTGGGACGACCTGGGGCTGTGAAAGGTGGTATAGAAAGACACGTTTCGTTCTTTCCTGCCATGAATCACAGCAGCCATGATCGGTAACCAGTCCAAGACCAGAACACCGACACCGACAGCCTCCCCTCACGTCCCCGGAGCCGTCACGTTACCGCGACATCGCTTGCAGCACCGGTACTGTGACAGCAACAACAACAACTTGCATTTATATAGCACCTTTAATGTAGTAAAACGTCCCAAGGCGCTTCACAGGAGGATCATCAGATAAAAATTGACACCGAGCCACATAAAGGGATAATATGGTAGAATTCTTTATTAAGATGGAGAGTGACACAGTTAATTCGGAAACTAGGATCCTGAACTTAAGGAAAGGTAACTTCGACGGTATGAGGCGTGAATTGGCTAGAATAGACTGGCAAACGACACTTAAAGGGTTGACGGTGGCAAACATTTAAAG
The DNA here is from genome assembly GCF_044704955.1 of Pristiophorus japonicus. Taxonomy (NCBI): domain Eukaryota; kingdom Metazoa; phylum Chordata; class Chondrichthyes; family Pristiophoridae; genus Pristiophorus; species Pristiophorus japonicus. The sequence continues at coordinate 11,389,606 of NC_091991.1, forward strand.
ATCACATGGATGAACTTCAGCAATTGTACATCCCTGTCTGGAGTAAAAATAAAACGGGGAAGGTGGCTCAACCGTGGCTAACAAGGGAAATTAAGGATAGTGTTAAAACCAAGGAAGAGGCATATAAATTGGTTAGAAAAAGCAACAAACCTGAGGACTGGGAGAAATTTAGAATTCAACAGAGGAGGACTAAGCGTTTAATTAAGAGGGGGAAAATAGAGTACGAGAGGAAGCTTGCAGGGAACATAAAAACTGACTGCAAAAGCTTCTATAAATATGTGAAGAGAAAAAGATTAGTGAAGACAAATGTAGGTCCCTTGCTGTCAGATTCAGATGAATTTATAATGGGGAACAAAGAAATGGCAGACCAATTGAACAAATACTTGGATTCTGTCTTTCCGGATGTACTAGGGGACAGTGGGTCTAGTGAGAAGGAGGAACTAAAGGATATCCTTATTAGGCGGGAAATTGTGTTCGGGAAATTGATGGGATTGAAGGCCGATAAATCCCCGGGGTCTGATAGTCTGCATCCCAGAGAACTTAAGAAAGTGGCCCTAGAAATAGTGGATGCATTGGTGATCATTTTCCAACAGTCTATCGACTCGGGATCAGTTCCTATGGACTGGAGGGTAGCTAATGTAACACCACTTTTTAAAAAAGGAGGGAAAGAGAAAACGGTAATTATAAACCAGTTAGCCTGACATCAGTAGTGGGGAAAATGTTGGAATCAATCATTAAGGATGAAATAGCAGTGCATTTGGAAAGCAGTGACGGGATCGGTCCAAGTCAGCATGGATTTATGAAAGGGAAATCATGCTTGACAAATCTTCTGGAATTTTTTGAGGATGTAACTAGTACAGTGGACAAGGGAGAACCAGTGGATGTGGTGTATTTGGACTTTCAAAAGATTTTGACAAGGTACCGCACAAGAGATTGGTGTACAAAATCAAAGCGCATCAAACCCTCCAGTCCATAAAAGAGATGTCGGAAGTTATAGCAGATGCATTCGTTATAATCTACCAAAATTCTCTGGACTCTGGGGAGGTACCGGCGGATTAGAAAGCAGCTAATGTAACGCCTCTGTTTAAAAAAGGGGGCAGACAAAAGGCAGGTAACTATAGGCCGGTTAGTTTAACATCTGTAGTGGGGAAAATGTTTGAAGCTATCATTAAGGAAGAAATAGCGAGACATCTAGATAGGAATAGTGCAATCAAGCAGACGCAACATGGATTCATGAAGGGGAAATCATGTTTAACTAATTTACTGGAATTCTTTGAGGATATAACGAGCATGGTGGATAGAGGTGTACCGATGGATGTGGTGTATTTAGATTTCCAAAAGGCATTCGATAAGGTGCCACACAAAAGGTTACTGCAGAAGATAAAGGTACGCGGAGTCAGAGGAAATGTATTAGCATGGATAGAGAATTGGCTGGCTAACAGAAAGCAGAGAGTCGGGATAAATGTGTCTTTTTCGGGTTGGAAATCGGTGGTTAGTGGTGTGCCACAGGGATCGGTGCTGGGATCACAACTGTTTACAATATACATAGATGACCTGGAAGAGGGGACAGAGTGTAGTGTAACAAAATTTGCAGATGACACAAAGATTAGTGAGGAAGTGGGTTGTGTAGAGGACACCGAGAGGCTGCAAAGAGATGTAGATAGGTTAAGCGAATGGGCTAAAGTTTGGCAGATGGAATACAATGTTGGAAAATGTGAGGTCATCCACCTTGGAAAAAAAACAGTAAAAGGGAATATTATTTGAATGGGGAGAAATTACAACATGCTGCGGTGCAGAGGGACCTGGGGGTCCTTGTGCATGAATCCCAAAAAGTTAGTTTGCAGGTGCAGCAGGTAATCAGGAAGGTGAATGGAATGTTGGCCTTCATTGTGAGAGGGATGGAGTACAAAAGCAGGGAGGTGTTGCTGCAACTGTACAGGGTATTGGTGAGGCTGCACCTGGAGTACTGCGTGCAGTTTTGGTCACCTTACTTAAGGAAGGATATACGAGCTTTGGAGGGGGTACAGAGACGATTCACGAGGCTGATTCCGGAGATGATAGATTGAGTAGACTGGGTCTTTACTCGTTGGAGTTCAGAAGGATGAGGAGTGATCTTATAGAAACATTTAAAATAATGAAAGGGATAGACAAGATAGAGGCAGAGAGGTTGTTTCCACTGGTCGGGGAGACTAGAACTAGGGGGCACAGCCTCAAAATACGGGGGAGCCAATTTAAATCCGAGTTGAGAAGGAATTTCTTCTCCCAGAGGGTTGTGAATCTATGGAATTCTCTGCCCAAGGAAGCAGTTGAGGCTAGCTCATTGAATGTATTCAAATCACAGATAGATAGATTTTTAACCAATAAGGGAATTAAGGGTTATGGGGAGCGGGCGGGTAAGTGGAGCTGAGTCCACGGCCAGATCAGCCATGATCTTGTTGAATGGCGGAGCAGGCTCGAGGGGCTAGATGGCCTAATTCTTATGTTCTTATGTTCTTGTTGGGGGTAATGGACTGACGTGGATAGGGAACTGGTTGGCAGACAGGAAGCAGAGAGTCGGGATAAACGGGTCCTTTTCAGAATGGCAGGCAGTGACTAGTGGAGTGCCACAGGGCTCAGTGCTGGGACCCCAGCTCTTTACAATATACATTAACGATTTAAATGAAGGAATTGAGTGTAATATCTCCAAGTTTGCAGATGACACTAAACTGGGTGGCATTGTGAGTTGTGAGGAGGACGCTAAGAGGCTTCAGGGTGACTTGGACAGGTTAGGTGAGTGGGCAAATGCATGGCAGATGCAGTATAATGTGGATAAATGTGAGGTTATCCACTTTGGGGCAAAAACACGAAGGCAGAATATTATCTGAATGGCGGCAGATTAGGAAAAGGGGAGGTGCAATGAGACCTGGGTGTCATGGTTCATCAGTCATTGAAAGTTGGCATGCAGGTACAGTAGGCGGTGAAGAAGACAAATGGTATGTTGGCCTTCATAGCTAGGGGGTTTGAGTATAGGAGCAGTTGTACAGGGCCTTAGTGAGGCCTCACCTGGAATATTGTGTTCAGTTTTGGTCTCCTAATCTGAGGAAGGATGTTCTTGCTATTGAGGGAGTGCAGCAAAGATTCACCTGACTGATTCTAGGGATGGCTGGACTGTCATATGAGGAGAGACTGGATCAACTGGGCCTTTATTCACTGGAGTTTAGAAGGATGAGAGGGGATCTCATAGAAACGTATCAGATTATGACGGGACTGGACAGGTTAGAGGCGGGAAGAATGTTCCCAATGATGGGGAAGTCCAGAACCAGGGGACATAGTCTTAGGATAAGGGGTAGGCCATTTAGGACTGAGATGAGGAGAAACTTCTTCACTCAGAGAGTTGTTAACCTGTGGAATTCCCTGCCGCAGAGAGCTGTTGATGCCAGTTCATTGGATATATTCAAAAGGGAGTTAGATATAGCCCTTACGGCTAAGGGGATCAAGGGGCATGGAGAGAAAGCAGGAAAGGGGTACTGAGGGAATGATCAGCCATGATCTTATTGAATGGCGGTATAGGCTCGAAGGACCGAATGGCCTACTCCTGCACCTATTTTCTATGTTTCTATGTTTCTATATTAGGACAGCTTGATCAAAGAGGTAGGTTTGAATGAGCGTTGTAAAGGAGGAAATAGAGGTAGAGTGGCGGAGAGGATCAGGCAGGGAGTTCTAGAGCTTGGGGCCCAGGCAACAGAATGGTTGAGCGATTATAGTCAGGGATGCTCAGGAGGGCAGAATTAGAGGAGCGCAGACATCTCAGAGGGTTGTGGGGCTGGAGGGGATAACAGAGATAGGGAGGGGCAACGGCCATGGAAGGATTTGTAAACAAGGATAAGAATTTTAGAATCAAGCCGTTGCTTAACCGGAAACCAATGTACGTCAGGGTGATGGGTGAGCGCGACTTGGTGCAAGTTAGGACACGGGCAATGAGCACAGGGGCTGATGGGTGAGCGAGACTTTGTGTGGGTTAGGACATGGGCAGTGAGCAAAGGGGGTGATGGGTGAGTGGGACTTGGTGCAGGTTAGGACACGGGGCAGCGAGCACAGGGGGTGATGGGTGAGTGGGACTTGGTGCAGGTTAGGACACGGGGCAGCGAGCACAGGGGGTGATGGGTGAGTGGGACTTGGTGCAGGTTAGGACACGGGGCAGCGAGCACAGGGGGTGATGGGTGAGTGGGACTCGGTGCGGGTTAGGACACGGTCAGTGAGCATAGGGGAGTGATGGGTGGGCGGGACTTGGTGCAGGTTAGGACACGGGGCAATGAGCACAGGGGGTGATGGGTGAGCGGGACTCGGTGCAGGTTAGGACACGGGGCAATGAGCACAGGGGGTGATGGGTGAGCGGGTCTTGCTGCGGGTTAGGACACGGGGCAGTGAGCACAGGGGGTGATGGGTGAGCGGGACTCGGTGCAGGTTAGGACACGGGGCAGCGAGCACAGTGGGTGATGGGTGAGCGGGACTCGGTGCGGGTTAGGACACGGGGCAACGAGCACAGGGGGTGATGGGTGAGCGGGACTCGGTGCTGTTTAGGACACGGGGCAGCGAGCACAGTGGGTGATGGGTGAGCGGGACTCGGTGCGGGTTAAGACACGGGGTAGCAGAGTTTCGCCTCTCAGACAACGAGAATGGCACGAGACGGGTTTCAGTTGCACCGCGGAGATTTTCCCGCTGAGGGAGGGTTTAATTGCAGCGCGACTGAGCAGCGAAACAGGGTCGCGTCCATCTTGCCCGCGACACTCAGCGCTCCTGAAACGCTGCGTCTGTACAACACACCGATCTGCTTTCACTCTCACGACAGCAACAGCTACCTCAGAAACCCCAGCTGCAGAAATTCTCCGAAGCAAAGAGACAAAGAACATTTATCATAAGGCGCAAGAATAATCCACCCAGGGCAAGCTAGACAGACGGGCGCTATCATCCCTCACTGCCTCTGCCCGACCTGGAACAATGCTGGAGGAGTAGCCCGCTTTAGAATTTAACAGAGCCTTTACATTATTGTTGCCTATCTACATCCAGCTTCCACAAATAACAAATTTATATTCCGCATTCATCCTGGATCTTTGAGATCGTAGCCCTGGCAACACGTCCAATAACTCAAATACTGAGCGGCATTGGTCTCAGAGGGGGAGCAACGCAGATTCACCAGAATGATACCGGGGATAAAAGGGTTAAGTTACGAGGGCAGGTTACACAGACTGGGCTTGTATTCCCTTGAGTGTACAAGATTAAGGGGCGAGCCAATCGAGGTGTTTAAGATGATTAAAGGATTTGATGGGACAGAGAGAAACTATTCCCTCTGGTGGAGAGAGTCCAGAATTAGAGCCAGGCCGTTCGGGGGTGATGTCAGGAAGCACTTCTTCACACAAAGGGCAGTGGGAATCTGGAATTCTCTCCTCCAAAAACGCTGTTGAGGCCGGGGATCAATTGAAAATTTCAAAACTGAGATTGGTAGATTTTTGTTGGGTAATGGTTATTAAGGGTTATGGAACCAAGGTGGGTAGATGGAGTTAAGATACAGATCAGCCGTGATCTCATTGAATGGTGGAACAGACTCGAGGGGCCGAATGGCCTACTCCTGTTCCTATGGAATAAAGAAATAGATAAACCAAACCTGTTGTGTGTCTGTAAAGCATGCACTTCCATGTTCCACCACCAGGGAGCGCATCCCCTGAAGTCCCAAGGGATCCCAGCATCCCTTGGGAGCACTGTATATAAGTCGGCCCCTAAGGCCTGTTACTCACTCTGGAGTGTCTTAATAAAGACTGAGGTTACTTTTACTTTAACCTCCCTGTGTGCAGTCTCATCTTGTTAGGAACACAACAGAACCCAAGAATGGATTTCAAATTGCCAAAGGTTTAGAATTAGTGGAAACGGGCCCAGGTTAAGTAAGGAAAAGATTGCATTTCCAAAGTGTCTCTTACATCGAATGAGCACTGGCCCAACCTGCTCAACCTTTCTTCATAAGGCAACCCTGTTATCCCAGGAATCAACTGAGTGAACCTTCTCTGAACTGCCTCCAATGCAAATATATCCCTCCTTAAATAAGGAGACCAAAACTGTACACATTAAAGCATGAGTTAATCTGTTTCTGATGGTGTTGGTTGAGGGATAAATATTGGCCAGGACACTGGGGAGAAGTCCCCTGCCCTACTTCGAAATAATAGTGCCATGGAATCTTTTACGTCCACCTGAGAGAGCAGACAGCCTCAGTTTAATGCCTCAGCCGAAAGATAGTACCTCTCACAGTGCAGCACTCCCTCAGTACTGCCCCTCCGACAGTGCGGTGCTACCTCAGTACTGCCACTCCGACAGTGCGGCGCTCCCTTAGTACTGCCCCTCCGTCAGTGCGGCGCTCCATCAGTACTGCCCCTCTGACAGTGCAGCGCTCCCTCAGTACTGCCCCTCCGACAGTGCGACACTCCCTCAGTACTGCCCCTCCGACAGTGCGGCGCTCCTTCAGTACTGCCCCTCTGACAGTGCAGCGCTCCCTCAGTACTGCCCCTCCGACAGTGCGGCACTCCCTCAGTACTGCCCCTCCGACAGTGCGGCACTCCCTCAGTACTGCCCCTCCGACAGTGCGGCACTCCCTCAGCACTGCACTGGGAGTGTCAGCCTAGATTATTTTGTGCTCAAGTTCCTGGAGTGGGACTTGAGCCCACAACCTTCTGACTCAGAGGCGAGGGTGCTACCCAGAGCCCTGGCAGTAAAATCACTGAATGATCTCCTCCATCAGAGGGATATTGCAGTAAAATCTTGCAGTACCTGGATAACAGATGCTCCAAATCCATAGCAAACATTGGGATTCTTAAATCAACCAGCGCGTGTCGGAATGCTGTCCTGCTCATCTGAAAGGTAAAGTAAAGGTTTGTAGTGTTCATGTTTAAATTAATTCCCATTGAAAAAAAATACATACTTGAAGCAGAGAACGTGCAGGGCAATGGGGAGAGAGCGGCAGTTGGATTCATTTGGGGATTGATACAGGGATATGGAGAGAGAGGGGCAGTGGGATCAGTTTGGGATTGATACAGGGCTATGGGGAGAGAGTGCAGCAGAGGGATTAGTTTGGGATTGACACTGGGCTATGGGAAGAGAGTGGGGCAGTGGAATTAGTTTGGGATTGATCCAGGGCTATGGGGAGACTGTGGCAGTGGGATTAATTTGGGATTGATACAGGGCTATAGGGGCAGTGGGATTAGTTTGGAATTGATACAAGACTATGGGGAGAGAGCGGGGCAGTGGGATTAGATCGGGATTGATACAGGGCTATGGGGAGAGAGCAGGGAAGTGTGATTAGTTTGGGATTGATACAGGGCTATGGGGAGAGAGTGGGGCAGTGGGATTAGTTTGGGATTGATACAGGCTATGGGGAGAGAGCAGGGCAATGTGATTAGTTTGGGATTGATACAGGGCTATGGGGAGAGAATGGGGGAGTGGGATTATTTGGGATTGATACAGGGCTATGGGGATAGAGCGGGGCAGTGGGATTAGTTTGGGATTGATACAGGGCTATGGGGAGAGAGCGGGGCAGTGGGATTAGTTTGGAATTGACACTGGGCTATGGGGAGAGAGTGGGGCAGGGGGATTAGTTTGGAATTATACAGGGCTATGGGGAAAGAGTGGAGCAGTGGGATTAGTTTGGGATTGACACTGGGCTATGGGGAGAGAGTGGGGCAGGGGGATTAGTTTGGGATAATACACGGCTATGGGGAGAGAGTGGGGCAGTGGGATTAGTTTGGGATTGACACTGGGCAATGGGGAGAGAGTGGGGCAATGGGATTAGTTTGGGATTGATACAGTACTATGGGGAGAGAGTGGGGCAGTGGGATTAGTTTGGGATTGATACAGTACTATGGGGAGAGAGTGGGGCAATGGGATTAGTTTGGGATTGATACAGTACTATGGGGAGAGAGTGGGGCAATGGGATTAGTTTGGGATTGATACAGGGCTATAGCGAGAGAGTGGGGCAGGGGGATTAGTTTGGGATTGATACAGTACTATGGGGAGAGAGTGGGGCAGGGGGATTAGTTTGGGATTGATACAGTACTATGGGGAGAGAGTGGGGCAATGGGATTAGTTTGGGATTGATACAGGTCTAAAGGGAGAGAGTGTGGCAGGGGGATTAGTTTGGGATTGATACAGTACTATGGGGAGAGAGCGGGGCAGTGGGATTAGTTTGGGATTATACAGGGCTATGGTGAGAGAGTGGGGCAGTGGGATTAGTTTGGGATTGATACAGTACTATGGGGAGAGAGCGGGGCAGTGGGATTAGTTTGGGATTGATACAGGACTATGGGGAGAGAGTGGGGCAGTGGGATTAGTTTGGGATTGATACAGGCTATGGGAGAGAGCAGGGCAATGTGATTAGTTTGGAATTGATACAGGGCTATGGGGAGAGAGTGGGGCAGTGGGATTAGTTTGGGATTGATACAGGGCTATGGGGTTAGAGCGGGGCAATGGGATTAGTTTGGGATTGATACAGTACTATGGGGAGAGAGTGGGGCAGTGGGATTAGTTTGGGATTGATACAGTACTATGGGGAGAGAGCGGGGCAGTGGGATTAGTTTGGGATTGATACAGGACTATGGGGAGAGAGCAGGGCAGTGTGATTAGTTTGGGATTGATACAGGGCTTTGGGGAGAGAGTGGGGCAGTGGGATTAGTTTGGGATTGATACAGGCTATGGGGAGAGAGCAGGGCAATGTGATTAGTTTGGGATTGATACAGGGCTATGGGGAGAGAGTGGGGCAGTGGGATTAGTTTGGGATTGATACAGGGCTATAGGGGCAGTGGGATTAGTTTGGAATTGATACAAGACTATGGGGAGAGAGCGGGGCAGTGGGATTAGATCAGGATTGATACAGGGCTATGGGGAGAGAGCAGGGAAGTGTGATTAGTTTGGGATTGATACAGGGCTATGGGGAGAGAGTGGGGAAGTGGGATTAGTTTGGGATTGATACAGGCTATGGGGAGAGAGCAGGGCAATGTGATTAGTTTGGGATTGATACAGGGCTATGGGGAGAGAGTGGGGCAGTGGGATTAGTTTGGGATTGATACAGGGCTATGGGGATAGAGCGGGGCAGTGGGATTAGGTTGGGATCGATACAGGACTATGGGGAGAGTGCGGGGCAGTGGGATCAGGTTGAAATTGATACGGAGTTATGGGGAGAGCACAGAGCAGTGGGATTAGTTTGGGATTGATACAGGGCTATGGGGAGAGAATGGGGGAGTGGGATTATTTGGGATTGATACAGGGCTATGGGGAGAGAGTCGGGCAGTGGGATTAGTTTGGGATTGATACAGGGCTATGGGGAGAGAGCGGGGCAGTGGGATTAGTTTGGAATTGACACTGGGCTATGGGGAGAGAGTGGGGCAGGGGGATTAGTTTGGAATTATACAGGGCTATGGGGAAAGAGTGGAGCAGTGGGATTAGTTTGGGATTGACACTGGGCTATGGGGAGAGAGTGGGGCAGGGGGATTAGTTTGGGATAATACACGGCTATGGGGAGAGAGTGGGGCAGTGGGATTAGTTTGGGATTGACACTGGGCAATGGGGAGAGAGTGGGGCAATGGGATTAGTTTGGGATTGATACAGTACTATGGGGAGAGAGTGGGGCAGTGGGATTAGTTTGGGATTGATACAGTACTATGGGGAGAGAGTGGGGCAATGGGATTAGTTTGGGATTGATACAGTACTATGGGGAGAGAGTGGGGCAATGGGATTAGTTTGGGATTGATACAGGGCTATAGCGAGAGAGTGGGGCAGGGGGATTAGTTTGGGATTGATACAGTACTATGGGGAGAGAGTGGGGCAGGGGGATTAGTTTGGGATTGATACAGTACTATGGGGAGAGAGTGGGGCAATGGGATTAGTTTGGGATTGATACAGGTCTAAAGGGAGAGAGTGTGGCAGGGGGATTAGTTTGGGATTGATACAGTACTATGGGGAGAGAGCGGGGCAGTGGGATTAGTTTGGGATTATACAGGGCTATGGTGAGAGAGTGGGGCAGTGGGATTAGTTTGGGATTGATACAGTACTATGGGGAGAGAGCGGGGCAGTGGGATTAGTTTGGGATTGATACAGGACTATGGGGAGAGAGCAGGGCAGTGTGATTAGTTTGGGATTGATACAGGGCTATGGGGAGAGAGTGGGGCAGTGGGATTAGTTTGGGATTGATACAGGCTATGGGAGAGAGCAGGGCAATGTGATTAGTTTGGGATTGATACAGGGCTATGGGGAGAGAGTGGGGCAGTGGGATTAGTTTGGGATTGATACAGGGCTATGGGGTTAGAGCGGGGCAATGGGATTAGTTTGGGATTGATACAGTACTATGGGGAGAGAGTGGGGCAGTGGGATTAGTTTGGGATTGATACAGTACTATGGGGAGAGAGCGGGGCAGTGGGATTAGTTTGGGATTGATACAGGACTATGGGGAGAGAGCAGGGCAGTGTGATTAGTTTGGGATTGATACAGGGCTATGGGGAGAGAGTGGGGCAGTGGGATTAGTTTGGGATTGATACAGGCTATGGGGAGAGAGCAGGGCAATGTGATTAGTTTGGGATTGATACAGGGCTATGGGGAGAGAGTGGGGCAGTGGGATTAGTTTGGGATTGATACAGGGCTATAGGGGCAGTGGGATTAGTTTGGAATTGATACAAGACTATGGGGAGAGAGCGGGGCAGTGGGATTAGATCGGGATTGATACAGGGCTATGGGGAGAGAGCAGGGAAGTGTGATTAGTTTGGGATTGATACAGGGCAATGGGGAGAGAGTGGGGAAGTGGGATTAGTTTGGGATTGATACAGGCTATGGGGAGAGAGCAGGGCAATGTGATTAGTTTGGGATTGATACAGGACTATGGGGAGAGTGCGGGGCAGTGGGATTAGTTTGGGATTGATACAGGGCTATGGGGATAGAGCGGGGCAGTGGGATTAGGTTGGGATCGATACAGGACTATGGGGAGAGTGCGGGGCAGTGGGATCAGGTTGAAATTGATACGGAGTTATGGGGAGAGCACAGAGCAGTGGGATTAGTTTGGGATTGATACAGGGCTATGGGGAGAGAATGGGGGAGTGGGATTAGTTTGGGATTGATACAGGGCTATGGGGAGAGAGTCGGGCAGTGGGATTAGTTTGGGATTGATACAGGGCTATGGGGAGAGAGCGGGGCAGTGGGATTAGTGTGGAATTGACACTGGGCTATGGGGAGAGAGTGGGGCAGGGGGATTAGTTTGGAATTATACAGGGCTATGGGGAGAGAGTGGAGCAGTGGGATTAGTTTGGGATTGACACTGGGCTATGGGGAGAGAGTGGGGCAGGGGAATTAGTTTGGGATAATACACGGCTATGGGGAGAGAGTGGGGCAGTGGGATTAGTTTGGGATTGACACTGGGCAATGGGGAGAGAGTGGGGCAATGGGATTAGTTTGGGATTGATACAGGGCTATAGCGAGAGAGTGGGGCAGGGTGTTAGTTTGGGATTGATACAGTACTATGGGGAGAGAGTGGGGCAGGGGGATTAGTTTGGGATTGATACAGTACTATGGGGAGAGAGTGGGGCAGTGGGATTAGTTTGGGATTGATACAGTACTATGGGGAGAGAGCGGGGCAGTGGGATTAGTTTGGGATTATACAGGGCTATGGTGAGAGAGTGGGGCAGTGGGATTAGTTTGGGATTGATACAGTACTATGGGGAGAGAGTGGGGCAATGGGATTAGTTTGGGATTGATACAGTACTATGGGGAGAGAGTGGGGCAGTGGGATTAGTTTGGGATTGATACAGTACTATGGGGAGAGAGCGGGGCAGTGGGATTAGTTTGGGATTGATACAGGACTATGGGGAGAGAGTGGGGCAGTGGGATTAGTTTGGGATTGATCCAGGACTATGGGGAGAGAGTGGGGCAGTGGGATTAGTTTGGGATTGTTACAGGACTATGGGGAGAGAGTGGGGCAGTGAGATTAGTTTGGGATTGATCCAGGACTATGGGGAGAGAGTGGGGCAGTGGGATTAGTTTGGGATTGATCCAGGACTATGGGGAGAGAGTGGGGCAGTGGGATTAGTTTGGGATTGATCCAGGACTATGGGGAGAGAGTGGGGCAATGGGATTAGTTTGGGATTGACACTGGACTATGGGGAGAGAGTGGGGCAGGGGAATTAGTTTGGGATTATACAGGACAATGGGGAGAGAGCGGGGCGGTGGGATTACTTTGGGATTGATACAGGACTATGGGGAGAGAGCGAGGCGGTGGGATTAGTTTGGGATTGATACAGGACTATGGGGAGAGAGTGGGGCAGGGGGATTAGTTTGGGATTGACACTGGACTATGGGGAGAGTGGGGCAATGGGATTAGTTTGGGATTGATACAGTACTATGGGGAGAGAGTGGGGCAGTGGGATTAGTTTGGGATTGATCCAGGACTATGGGGAGAGAGTGGGGCAGTGGGATTAGTTTGGGTTTGATCCAGGACTATGGGGAGAGAGTGGGGCAGTGGGATTAGTTTGGGATTGACACTGGACTATGGGGAGAGTGGGGCAATGGGATTAGTTTGGGATTGATACAATATTATGGGGATAGAGTGGGCAGTGGGATTAGTTTGGGATTGATACAGGACTATGGGGAGATAGTGGGGCAGTGGGATTAGTTTGGGATTGATATAGGACTATGGGGAGAGAGTGGGGCAGTGGGATTAGTTTGGGATTGACACTGGGCTATGGGGAGAGAGTGGGGCAATGGGATTAGTTTGGGATTGATACAGTACTATGGGGAGAGAGTGGGGCAGCGGGATTAGTTTGGGATTGGTCCAGGACTATGGGGAGAGAGTGGGGCAGTGGGATTAGTTTGGGATTGATACAGGACTATGGGGAGAGCGCGGGGCAGTGGGATTAGTTTGGGATTGATCCAGGATTATGGGGAGAGAGCGGGGCAGTGGGATTAGTTTGGGATTGATACAGGGCAGTGGGATTAGTTTGGGATTGATACAGGGCAGTGGGATTAGTTTGGGATTGATGCAGGGCTATGGGGAGAGAGTGGGGCAGTGGGATTAGTTTGGGATTGATCCAGGGCAGTGGGATTAGTTTGGGATTGATCCAGGACTATGGGATTAGTTTGGGATTGATCCAGGACTATGGGATTAGTTTGGGATTGATCCAGGGCAATGGGATTAGTTTGGTTTTGATCCAGGACAATGGGGAGAGATCACAACAAGTTGCTGTGTAAAATAAATCTCGCCTCTGGTTCTTTTGCTAATTGCCTTACATCTGTGTCCTCTGGTTACCGAACCCTCCTGCCACTGGAAACAGTTTCTCCCTATTTACTCTGATAAAAACCCCTTATATCATAAAGATTCCTGTTAAAGTTCCATGCTAGGAATGAATTGGTGCATCCTGCAGTAAGCTCCACGGAGGTGGAAGTGAAAGGTAATTTTTCTCTCCTGTGCTCCCAGTGAGGAGTCTCATACTCTGGGAGCACACATCAGACAATGAAGGGAGTGCGAATCGCCCCCTTTAATTAATCAGCTACTTACCAAACCACTTGCATCTTTGTCATACTTGGCAAACTCATGGAGGATATTCACACAGGCTTCGTCCAGCTAATACAAACGAAAAACAATCTTAGGCAAACATTGTACTCTGTCCCTGCCTCAGCCCATCCACTGCTGAAACCCTCATCCGTGCCCTTGTTACCTCCAGCCTCGGCTATTCCAATGCTCTCCTGGCTGGCCTCCCATCTTCCAAACTCCATAAACTTCAGCTCACCCAAATCTCTGCTGCCCTGTGTCCTAACTCGCATCAAGTCCCGCTCACCCATCACCCCCTGAGCTCGCTGCCCCGTGTCCTAACTCGCACCGAGTCCCGCTCACCCATCACCCCCTGAGCTCGCTGCCCCGTGTCCTAACTCGCACCGAGTCCCGCCATCCCATCACTCGCTGTGCTTACTGCCCGTGTCCTAACTCGCACCGAGTCCCGCTCACCCATCACCTCCTGTGCTCGCTGACCCGTGTCCTAACTCGCACCAAGTCCCGTTCACCCATCACCCCCTGTGCTCGCTGACCCGTGTCCTAACTCGCACCAAGTCCCGCCATCCCATCACCCCCTGTGCTCGCTGACCTACACTGGCTCCCGGTTAAGCAACGCCTCAACTTAATAATTCTCATCCTTGTTTTCAAATCCCTCCATGGCCTCACTCCTCCCTATCTCTGTAATCTCCTCCAGCCCCGAGATCTCTGCGCTCCTCCAATTCTGGCCTCTTGCACATCCCTGATTTCCATTGCTCCAACATTGATGGCTGTGCCTTCAGCGGCCTGGGCCCCAAGCTCTGGAATTCCCTCCCTAAACCTCTTTGCCTCTCTCTCTTTTAAGTTGCTTTTAAAACCTCCTTCTTTGACCGAGCTTTTGGTCACCCGTCCCAAAATCTTTGGCTCGGTGCCAAATGACGTTTAATAATCGCTCCTGTGAAGCAGCTTGGGACATTTTACAAAGTTATAAGTGCTTTATAAATGCAGGAAGTCATAGTTGAACAATCAACAATGTGGCAAACAAGAATTGACACGTTGGTAAGTGGGATTAGACTAGATAACCTCTTGTCGGCTGGCACAGATACAATGGTGAGTACTGCAGCGAATCGAATAAGGCCAGGGTGATCTCCTGGACTAGTTTCGATCGCTTGGTTGGGTCGGAAAGGAATTTTCCCAGTTTTTTTCCCCAATGGGCCTGGGTTTTTAATCCGGATTTTGCTTCTCCCAGGAGATCACATGGCTCCGGTTGGGGAGGACTGTAGAATGTTTCAGTGTAAGGGGTGTCGCAGTTGTGTGGGGCAGACTGGTTGGGCTGGGTGCTCTTTACCAGCCCGCCATTGTTCATATGTTTATATGCAACCTTCAGGGCTGTTGAACGAAGGCCGTGCGGCTCTTTGTTGGCCGGCGCGGACACGATAGGCCGAAATGGCCTCCTTCTGTGCTGTAAATTTCTATGTTTCTATGTTTCTATAATAGCTGGTGAGGTACTTGGAAGAAGACATCTTGCAGGAGGCGCAGGACAGTAGGAGAAGCCCACAGCAAGTCAGACAATGTACGGAGCAAGGGTCAGACATAGGTCACGGTATGTTTAGTCCAGCGCGCTGTAATCTGGACATGTGATGTGACTATGCTAATGATGCCAGCCTGGATTTTAGGATTTTGAAATCCCGATATGCATTCTCCAGTGCGTATTTGCTACACCTGCCATTTGTGCAAATACTCAAGCAAGGGCACAACTGCACTATGGGGTGACGTGAATTGAAACTCGCTGCAGGAGAAAAACTCACTCCACGTGCCTCAGGCACAAGCTCCCAACATCGATGCAAAGAAGAGCTACGGTTGTCGTGAAAAGGTGTCAGCCGTGGCTCAGTGGGCAGCTCTCTCGACTCTGAGTCAGTAGTTTGTGGGTTCAAATCCCACTCCAGGGACTTGAGCACAAAATCTAGGCTGACACTCCAGTGCAGTACTGAGGGAGCACTGCACTGTCGGAGGGGCAGTACTGAGGGAGCACTGCACTGTCGGAGGGGCAGTACTGAGGGAGTACAGCACTGTCAGAGGGGCAGTACTGAGGGAGCGCTGCACTGTCGGAGGGGCAGTACTGAGGGAGTACAGCACTGTCAGAGGGGCAGTACTGAGGGAGTACAGCACTGTCGGAGGGGCAGTACTGAGGGAGCACTGCACTGTCGGAGGGGCAGTACTGAGGGAGTGCTGCACTGTCGGAGGGGCAGTACTGAGGGAGTACAGCACTGTCGGAGGGTCAGTACTGAGGGAGTGCTGCATTGTCGGAGGGGCAGTACTGAGGGAGCACTGCACTGTCGGAGGGGAGTACTGAGGGAGCACTGCACTGTCGGAGGGGCAGTACTGAGGGAGCACTGCACTGTCAGAGGGGCAGTACTGAGGGAGTGCTGCACTGTTGGAGGGTCAGTACTGAGGGAGTGCTGCATTGTCGGAGGGGCAGTACTGAGGGAGCATTGCACCGTCGGAGAGGCCGTACTGAGGGAGCATTGCACTGTTGGAGGGTCAGTACTGAGGGAGTGCTGCACTGTCGGAGGGGCCGTCTTTCGGATGAGACATTAAACTGAGGCCCCGTCTGCCCTCTCAGGGGAACGTAAAAGATCCCATGACACTATTTCGAAGAAGAGCAGGGGAGTTCTCCCCGGTGTCCTGGCCAATATTTATCCCTCAACCAACATCACTAAAAAACACATTATCTGGTCATTATCACACTGCTGTTTGTGGGAGCTTGCTTTGCGCAGATTGGCTGCTGCGTTTCGGGGGCGGGGGGGGCGGGGGGAGAGAATCCTGAATCGTACGGCTGACTGGAATCTGCCCGAGACCAATTTCACCACCGAGCTTTTTTTTCTTTGCCAACAAAAGCGTCCGATAGCCGGGACTAATGTGTGCTGAATTAACTGACCTTGAACAAAACCGCAACTGGAAACAAAAGGTAAAACGTTTTTAAAACAAAGGTCCCGTGACACATTCTGAGTGGAGACTGTACCAGCCTGGCAGCTGCAAACAGTGACGTTCCCGGGGAAAGTGCTGAGACCTGAAGTGAACGGCTCGGGTATAATTCATCCCCAAACTGACGGCTTGTTACAGAGCAGCCTGAGCAGACAGCAGGTGCCAACATTTGACAAAAAAAACAATCCACATTTAGAAAAAAGCCACATTCGGAAAATAAATTAAAAACTCTTATCGAAACGTACAAGATTATGAGGGGCCTTGACAAGGTGGATGCAGAGAGGATGTTTCCACTGATGGGGGAGACTAGAACTAGAGGGCATAATCTTAGAATAAGGGGCCGCCCATTTAAAACTGAGATGAGGAGAAATTTCTTCTCTCAGAGGGTTGTAAATCTGTGGAATTCGCTGCCTCAGAGAGCTGTGGAAGCTGGGACATTGAATAAATTTAAGACAGAAATGGACCGTTTCTTAACCGATAAGGGAATAAGGGGTTACGGGGAGCGGGCGGGGAAGTGGAGCTGAGTCCATGATTGGATCAGCCATGATCGCATTAAATGGCGGAGCAGGCTCGATGGCCTACTCCTGCTCCTATTTCTTATAAAATAAAATAAATTAAAGGCAGATCTTTGCAGAGATTGTCGGCAGTTCACTGCACCTGAATAAGCTTCAGGTTTTTGATCACCTCGTCAGTTAGGAGCAGGAGAAGTAGAAAGGGTGAGTTTGTTATTCTCCGAAGATCCATCCTTTAATATTAATTCTCGGGATGTGGGTGCGACCTAATTAACTCAGTTTCACCCATGGCCTGATTTTGAACTCACGATCTCAGGGCCGCTAGTCCAGTACAGGAGCATAAAGGAGCACAGAGGTAATGTTACCTGATTAATAATGGGGAGGCCTGGACTAATGATCCGGAGACACCAGTTCACAATCCCGCCAATGGGGAATTTAAATAAATCTGGAATAAAAAGAATTCAGGAGGTAACCAGGAGGGTCGATAAGGGCAATGCGTACGATGTAGTGTATATGGATTTTAGTAGGGCTTTTGAGAAGGTCCCACATTGCAGACTGGTCACAAAAGTAAAAGCCCATGGAAGCCAGGGCAAAATGGCAAGTTGGATCCAAAATTGGCTCAGAAGCAGGAAGCAGAGGTTGATGGGTGTTTGTGACTGGAAGGATGTTTCTAGTGGGTTTCCACAAGGCTCAGTACGAGATCCCTTGCTTTTTGTGGTATATATCAACGATCTAGACTTGAATATAGGGAGTATGATTAAGAAGTTTGCAGATGATACTAAAATTGGCCGTGTGGTTGATAATGAAGAAGAAAGCTGTAGACTGCAGGAAGATATCAATCAACTGGTCAGGTGGGCAGAACAGTGGCAAATGGAATTCAATCTGGAGAAGTGTGAGGTAATGCATTTGGGGAGGGCTATCAAGGAAAGGGAATACACATTAAATGTAGGACACTGGGAAGTGTAGAGGAACAAAGGGACCTTGGAGTGCAGGTCGACAGATCCCTGAAGGTAGCAGGCCAGGTAGATAAGGTGGTTAAGAAGGCATACGGAATACTTGCCTTTATTAGCCAAGGCATAGAATACAAGAGCAGGGAGGTTATGCTTGAACTGTATAAAACACCGGTTAGACCACAGCTAGAGTACTGCGTGCAGTTCTGGTCACCACATTACAGGAATGATGTGATTGCACTGGAGAGGGTACAGAGGAGACTTGCAAGGATGTTGCCGGGAGTGGAGAATCTTAGCTATGAGGAAAGATTGGATAGGCTGGGTTTGTTTTCCTTGGAATAGACGAGGCTGAGGGGAAACCTCATTGAGGTGTATAAAATTATGAGGGGACTGGATATAATGGATAGAAAGGACCTACTTCCCTTAGCAGAGGGGTCAACAACCAGGGGGCATAGATTTAAAATAATTGGTAGAAGGTTTAGAGGGGATTTGAGGGGAAATGTTTTCACCCAGAGGGTGGTGGGGGTCTGGAACTCACTGCCTGAAAGGGTGGTAGAGGCAGAAACCCTCACCACATTTAAAAAGTACTTGGATGTGCACTTGAAGTGCAGTAACCTACAGGGCTACGGACCGAGAGCCGGAGAGTGGGATTAGGCTGGGTAGCTCTTGGTCGGCCAGTGCGGACACGATGGGCCGAAATGGCCTCCTTCGGTGCTGTAAATTTCTATGATTCTATGAATCTGAAACTATCAGATTGTTGTAAAATCCCATCTTGTTCACTAATGTCCTGTCGCGAGGGAGATCTGCCGCCCTTACCCGGCCTGGCCTATATGTGACTCCAGCCCCACAGCAATGTGGTTGACTCTTAACTGTCCTCTGAAATGGCCCAGCGAGACACTCATTTGTATAAGGTGGCTCACCACCACCTTCTCAAGGGCAATTAAGGCAGTTGAGGTCCGTCTGCCCTCACATGGCACTATTTCGAAGAAGAGCAGGGGAGTTCTCCTCGGTGTCATGGGGCCAATATGTATCTCTCAATCAACATCACTAAAACAGACTATCTGGTCATTATCACATTGCTGTTTATGGGAGCTTGCTGTGTGCAAATTGGCTGCCGCGTGTCCCACATTACAATGGTGACTACGCTCCAAAAATACTTTATTGGCTGTAAAGCGCCTTGAGACGTCCGGTGGTCGTGAAAGGCGCTATATAAATGCAAGTCTTTCTTTCTTTATGGGCAATAAATGCCGGCCTTGACGGCGACGCCCACATCCCGAGAATTAAAAAAATAGAAGAGGCCGGCTGAATCAGCCGCGGAGCTCCCGGTGATTGGGAATGCTGAGAAGGAACCAGCGGAGAGGCCCAAGGAGAGGCGTAGGTTGTATCCAACAGGCAGTCCAGGCCTGGATCTTGGCCGGAACAGCCCAGGGGACTACCAGAGGCCTCAGGCAAATCGACCCTCAGATCAGGAGGGTGGATTAAGTACTTTTAAAATAGTTTTAATAAATCCCTCTGAGCCGTTTTACAGGGTAGCACGTTCCTTGTCACTTTATTGGCACTGGCGGCTGGCAGAAATCTTCACTATATCTGACCCTGCTCTGACCCCACACAAGGTTTCCCAATCCAAAGCACATTTGTGCAAATTACACACCAGCTCCCAATAAAAATTGTGCTGTTTTAAGCAGCGTGCAGTCTTTGGTCTCCTTACCGGAGGAAGGATATATTTGCCATCGAGGGAGTGCAACGAAGGTTCACCAGACTGATTGCTGGGATGGGGGATTTTCCCATGAGGGGAGATTGAGTAGTCTAGGCCGATATTCTCTGGAGATTAGAACAATGAGAGATGATCTCGTTGAAACATACAGGCCTAGAAATTGGGTAGCGCTACCACTCGGGAGGCGCGAGACTTTGCGCCAGGCTCCTCGCGGTAAATTCAGGTTATCGCTCCCCCCCGCTCAGCGGCGGTACACACCGCTGCCGCCTTCGAGGGTCTCTTCCCTCAATTAAAGGGATGGGCCCTCGCTGTATACTCTGCGTGTTCGAGCAGAATGCCGGACTGAGCCATCGCGGCACCGACCCCCGCCAACAAAACCACGACCGCAGCGGCAACGGAAACGGCCCCATTAGATCCCGCCCCGGTAACGGCCGGCCACCCCGATGCGCGCCCCCCTGAACCCATCGCTGTCATCGCCCGGCACGGCTTCAGGGGGCAAGACCCCAATTTAGGGTCCGGGACACTAACAGGGCGATGCGCGCACCACACCCGGTCACAGAGTCCGTTAGTGCCCAGGACCTCAAAATTGGGTTCTGCCCCAACTGGGTTAGCTGTTGAGTGTATTCAAGACTGAGATCGCTAGATTTTTTGACTCTGAGAGAATCAAGGGCGATGGGGATCGGGCGGGAAAGTGGAGTTGAGGTGGAAGATCGGCCGTGATCTGATTGAATGCCTCGAGGGACCGAATGGCCGACTTCTGCTCCAATTCTTATGTTCTCATGAATAGCTAGCGATCTTCCCTTATTGGCCAGTGATGCTTCTACATTGGTTTGCTACATTTTGTGTCACCTACCTTATCTTTAAATATCTTAATAACGTCCTCACTGGGATCAGCAGCACCATTTGATTGGTTGTGTTTATTTTTAGCTGTTGGTGACCTTGGTGAATCTTCATTTAAATCTGAAAGAGATTTATAATCATCCCTGTGCCTTGGAATTGCAAGTGAGTTCACAATTGGAACAAAGTTTTGATTCTCTGTTTTCTGCATCCCGATTAGAAGTTCTGATTCTTGTCCCGACAGATATTACCCCGGGTGTGCGATGAGTGTCTCACCTCCCGACTCCCCAAAGCCTTTCCGCCATCTACAAGGCACAAGTCAGGAGTGTGATGGAACACTCTCCACTTGCCTGGATGAGTGCAGCTCCAACAACACTCAAGAATCTCAACACCATCCAGGACAAAGCAGCCGGCTTGATCGGCACGCTACCCACCACCTTCAACATGGCTTTCATTTCTTTGTTTCGACAATTAATCACCAGGTGATTATCTGTCTATTTTTTAAGAGTTTGCAGTGCAACAGGTAAGCCGGTGTTATAACCACTGCTAGTTATGCTGGTTAGACATACATAAACTATTGTCACAGGATCATAGAATGGTTACAGCACAGAAGGAGGCCATTCGGCCCGTCGAGCCCGTGCCGGCTCTCTGCAAGAGCACCTCAGCCAGTCCCATTACTCCGTCCTTTCCCCGTGGCCCTGAAAATCTTTTCCCTCAGGTACTTAATCCAACTCCTTTTGAAAGCCACGATTGAGTCTGCCTCCACCACCCTTTCAGGCCGTGCATTCCAAATCCTAACCACTCGCTGTGTGAAAACGTTTTTCCTCGTGTCGCTTTTGGTTCTTCTGCCAATCACCTTAAATCTGTGTCCTCTGGTTCTCAACCCTTCTGCCAATGGGAACAGTTTCTCTCTCTCTACTCTGTCTAGACCCCTCATGATTTTAAGCATCTCTATCAAATCTACTTTGAACCTTCTCTGCTCCAAGGAGAACAACCCCAGCTTCTCCAGTCTATCCACGTAACTGAAGTCCCTCATTCCTGGAATCACCCCTGGAACATGAGTCACCTGCTTTACAGATTGTACTGCGATCCATTGTTCCACGATGATCAGATTGTTGGGAATTTATTCCAAGTTCATTGAAAAGCTGCACAGTTGGGATTTCCAGCTTTCTTTCCTTACTTATCCTGTAAAAAATGGACGGCGTAGTTAAAAAGAGGAATAAACATGTCTGGAACACTGAATATTAGAATGTTTGATGGTAGAAGTGTTTTTGACAATCTTTTTGTTTCAAGATGCACCATTTATATCACAATGGAATTTATTCAGAATTCACAACCTCAGGACGTCCCAAAGTGCTTTCCAGCCAATGAAGTACTTTTTCAAGTGCAGTCACTGTTGTAATGTGGGAAACGCGGCAGCCACTTTGCGCACAGCAAGCTCCCACAAACAGCAATGTGATAATGACCCAGATCATTTGTTTTTTAGTGATGTTGGTTGAGGGATAAATATTGGCCCCAGGATACCGGGGATAACTCCCCTGCTCTTCTTCAGAATAGTGACAATGGGATCTTTTACAGTCACCTGAGGGAGCAGAGGGGGCCTTGGTTTAATGACTCATCCGAAAGATGGCACCTCTGACAGTGCAGCGCTCTCTCAGTCTTTCTTCTTCTTCTAATGCGGTCCCTCGTATCGAGGATGACTTGCTTCCACACCAAAAAGGGATGAGTTCACAGTGTGAGGTCATGCACTTTGGCAGAAAAAAATCAAAGAGCAAGTTATTATTTAAATGGAGAAAGATTGCAACGTGCTGCAGTACAGCGGGACCTGGGAGTATTTGTGCATGAAACACAAAAGGATAGTAAGCAGGTACAGCAAGTGATCAGGAAGGCCAATGGTATCTTGGCCTTTGTTGCAAAGGGGATGGAGTATAAAAGCAGGGAAGTCTTGCTACAGCTATATAAGGTATTGGTGAGACCACACCTGGAACACTGCGTGCAGTTTTGGTTTCCATATTTACTTTGAAGGATATATTTGCTTTGAAGGCAGTTCAGAGAAGGTTCACTCGGTTGATTCCGGAGATGAGGGGGTTGACTTATGAGGAAAGGTTGAGTAGGTTGGGCCTCTACTCATTGGAATTCAGAAGAATGAGAGGTGATCTTATCGAAATGTATAAGATTATGAGGGGGCTTGACAAGGTGGATGCAGAGAGGATGTTTCCACTGATGGGGGAGACTAGAACTAGAAGGCATCATCTTAGAATAAGGGACCGCCCATTTCTTCTCTGAGGTTTGTAATTCTGTGGCATTCGCTGCCTCAGAGAGCTGTGGAAGCTGGGACATTGAATAAATTTAAGACAGAAATAGAGTTTCTTAAACGATAAGGGGATAAGGGGTTATGGGGAGCGGGCAGGGAAGTGGACCTGAGTCCATGATCAGATCAGCCATGATCTTATTGAATGGCACAGCAGGCTCGAGGGGCCGTATAGCCTACTCCTGTTCCTATTTCTTATGTTCTTATGTTCACAGGTGTTTCAATGAAGGACCTAATATTCCAGGTCCTGAAATACATGTTGAAGGGTGGATTTTTTTAACATGTGGTGGCCGTTGCAATTCAGTCACCACACGGGCTTGACAGAGCTAGGTCTTGGTCCAGTGGCAAGGGTTAATCAAGACGATTGGAGACCAGCTCTGCTTCACAGACCTAGCGCGCGCATATATCGCAGTGTGGGCTGGCTTGTGCTGCCCCTGGGCCCTCACCTCTCCTGGGTCATGATCACGTTGCTCTGCAATCTCTCGCCGCTCCTTTGCTCCAACCTCACCGCTCCTGCTGTACCTACCTATGCTCCAATCAGTGACATCAGTACTGCCCCTCTGACAGTGCAGCGCTCCTTCAGTACTGGCCCTCCGAAAGTGCAGCACTCCCTCAGTACTGCCCCTCCGACAGTGCAGTGCTCTTTCAGTACTGCCCCTCCAACAGTGCAGCACTCCCTCAGTACTGCCCCAATAACAGTGCAGCACTCCCTCAGTACTGCTCCAATGACAGTGCAGCACTCCCTCAGCCCTGCGCTGGTGTGCCGGCCTTGGTTTTTGTGCTCGAGTCTCTGGAGTGGGACTTGAAGCCACAACCTTTTGACTCAGAGGCGAGAGTGCTGCCCACTGAACCAAGTAGAATTGGTTCAGGTATCGACACACATCTTATATTGCAAGACAGCACATTATTAAAACTAAATAGGCCAAGAAACATTTAAGGAGGTAAAAATAAATATTTTTACAACTGGTGAAAGCAAGAGCAGGAAGTGAATGAATGTTTCACAGTGAGCACAGCACCAAATCAATATTCTCAGCAAGATACATTTGCCAATTCAAGAACTCACGCACAGAATAAAAGAAACAGCCTTGTGCAGTAATTATTGAAATCTGCAGCGTCAGCTCGTCTTAGAGCAAAAATGCATATTTATAATTCACCAGTGATTACTGCAACCAAATTGTTATTGACTGTCAGTGAAACAACAGAAAAGGCAATGTGCTGCCACAAACATTGGACAAAGAAACCTTTATTAATTCTCAGCATCTGCTCGTTTCTCCTTTAGATTATCGCAGACGGGTACTGTCGGAGGGGCAGTACTGAGGGAGCGCCGCACTGTCGGAGGGGCAGTACTGAGTGAGCGCCACACTGTCGGAGGGGCAGTACTGAGGGAGCGCCACACTGTCGGAGGGGCAGTACTGAGGGAGCACTGCATTGTCGGAGGGGTAGTACTGAGGGAGTGCCGCACTGTCGGAGGGGCTGTACTGAGGGAGTGCTGCACTATCGGAGGGGCAGTACTGAGGGAGCGCCGCACTGTCGGAGGGGCAGTACTGAGTGAGCGCCACACTGTCGGAGGGGCAGTACTGAGGGAGCGCCACACTGTCGGAGGGGCAGTACTGAGGGAGCACTGCATTGTCGGAGGGGTAGTACTGAGGGAGTGCCGCACTGTCGGAGGGGCTGTACTGAGGGAGTGCTGCACTGTCGGAGGGGCAGTACTGAGGGAGTGCCGCACTGTTGGAGCGGTAGTACCGAGGGAGCGCCGCACTGTCGGAGGGGCAGTACTGAGGGAGAGCTGCACTGTCGGAGGGGCAGTACTGAGGGAGCGCTGCACTGTCGGAGGGGCAGTACTGAGGGAGCCAGAGAAGCCGGCGGACAAGACTTTTGAAGAGCCCAGTAAGTTGATCGGGGAACACTTTAAACCGGCGAGCAGCATGCACATGGCGAGACACCGGTTTTACACGCACCGGCGGCGAGAAGGGCAAAGCGTTCCAGACTTCGTGGCAGACCTCCGGCGACTGGCGAACCTATGTAAGTTCCCAGATACATGCAGAACGGAAATGCTGCGAGACTTTTTTTATTGAGGGCATCGGACACGCTGGGGTTTTCAGGAAACTGATTGAGACCAAAGACTTGACCCTGGAAACGGCGGCTTTGCTGTCCCAGACACTTATCTCAGGGGAGGAAGAGACCAGAATGATGTTTGACAAAAATCTTGGTTTAAATGCAGCAAATGGACAGGGAGTCAACATTGTTAATGCAGCACACAGTTCTCCAGGCAGACAGAGGCAATCGGACATGCCCGAGCATGTAGTCGAACCCAAAGAGGGAATTCAACAGAGACAATGGCTAGCTGAACGGCGATTCATGCCATCACAAGGGACAATGCGGCCAGTAATGGGGCCATCAACACCTGTCAATGGTGCGCTTAAGGACAGTTAAATACATGACACTCCCCCCACACACACTCCCCCCATACACATACTCCCCCCACACAAACATACTTCCCACACACACACACTCCCCACACACACACACACACACACTCCCCACACACACACCCACACACACACACACACACTCCCCACACACACACACACACACACACACTCCCCACACACACACCCACACACACACACACACTCCCCACACACACACACGCATTCCCCATACACAGCACTCCCTGCAGCCACTCCATATTTGACGGATTTCAATATTATAGATAAATGATTGAATAGGATTTAAACTGTATTGAACATCATAAAGTTTACAGATATTATAGTCAGGTGGTAAGCTTAAATACCTTGACAATTTCAAGATAAAATAGAACTCTGTTGCATCACTGATCAATACTGAGGTGTTGGGTGATCATTTATGGTTTGAGCAACGTGCATCCCGTAATTTGTGTTTGCTAATGGAAGTGCAGCGTCTGGCAAATATAAATGGAGGCATTAAGGACATATTTGGTCGTAATCCAATAATGCACCTTACTGGAACAAGGACCATTGTAATCGCAAAGTGATAGGCACAATCCCAGGAATGCTCTTAGCCGGGATAAACATACTCCCTGCCAGGAGAGGGCACAACCCCCTTGCTGTAGTGTTTCACATGTCAGCTTGGCTCAGGTCATCGCACTCTTGCATGAGTTCAAGGGTCATGGGTTTCAACTCCCACTTCAGGGGCACCATCACATGAAACACGGCTGAGATTCCGGTGTGGTACCGAAGGTGCCATCCCTTGGATGGGATTGTATCCTGGGGCTCAAACCCAGCCCTTTGGTGGATTGCTGTTCCTGAGCCAGTGGTCACTCAGTCCAGGGGCGAGCCCCAGGCCGGAGACCAATTTAGAGACCAGATTCGAATCTCCTCTTGCCAGCGGGTGTCTGGAGTGAGGCTTCGGCCCTTCACCTTCTGACGCAGATGCGGGAATGGCTACAGGGTTAGATAAAGAAAAAAAGGAAGCTTACGACAGATACCGAGAACTCAATACTGCAGAAACTTTAGAGGAGTATAAGAAGTGCAGGGGTGCAATTAAAAAATATATCAGGAAAGCAAAGAGAGAGCATGAAAGAATGTTGGCAAGTAAAATCAGGGAAACCAAAAGATGTTTTATCAATACATTAAGAGCAAGAGGGTAACGAGAGAAAGAGTGAGGCCTATTAGAGACCATAAAGGAAATCTGTGTGTGGAGGGGGAAGGCATGGGTATGATTCTTAATGAATATGTTGCATCCGTTTTCACAAAAAAGAGAGGGGCGATGCAGACTTTGCAATGAGGGAGGAGGAGTGTGAAATATTAGATGAGATAAACATAGTGAGAGAGGAAGTATTTAGGGGCTTAGCAGCTTTGAAAGTGGATAATTCCCCAGGTCCGGATGAAATGTATCCCAGACTGTTAAGAGAAACAAAGGAGGAAATAGCAGAGGCTCTGACCATAATTTTCCAATCCTCTCTGGCTACAGGTGTGGTGCCATAGGACTGGAGGACTGCTAATGTTGTACCTTTGTTTAAAAAGGGAGAAAGGGATAGACTGAATAATTACAGGCCAGTTAGCCTAACCTCGGTGGTGGGAAAATTATTGGAAAAAATCCTGAGGGATAGGATAAATCTTCATTTGGAAAGACATGGATTAATCAAGGACAGTCAGCATGGATTTGTCAAGGGAAGGTCGTGTCTGACTAACTTGACTGAATTTTTCGAGGAGGTAACCAGGAGGTCATTGAGGGCAGTGCGTATGATGTAGTGTACATGGATTTTAGCAAAGCCTTTGATAAGGTCCCACATGGCAGACTGGTCACGAAAGTAAAAGCCCATGGGATCCAGGGCAAAGTGGCAAGTTGGACCAACATTGGCTCAGAGGCAAGAAGCAAAGGGTAATGGTTGATGGGTGTTTTTGTGACTGGAAGGCTGTATCCAGTGGGGTTCCGCAGGGCTCAGTGCTGGGTTCCTTGCTTTTTATGGAATATATAAATGATTTGGACTTAAGTGTTGGGGGTATGATTAAGAAGTTTGCAGATGACACTAAAATAGGCCGTGTGGTTGATAATGAAGAAGAAAACTGCAGACTGCAGGAAGATATCAATCAACTGGTCAGGTGAGCGGAACAGTGGCAAATGGAATTTAATCCAGAGAAGTGTGAGGTAATGCATTTAGGGAGGGCTAACAAGGAAAGGGAATACACATTAAATAGTAGGATACTGAGAAGTGTAGAGGAACAAAGGAACCTTGGAGTGCATGTCCACAGATCCCTGAAGGTAGCAGACCAGGTAGATAAGGTGGTTAAGAAGGCACATGGAATACTTGCCTTTATTAGTCAAGGTATGAAATACAAGAGCAAGGAGGTTATGCTTGAATTGTATAAAACACTGGTTAGGCCGCAGCTGGAGTACTGTGTGCAGTTCTGGTCACCACATTATAGGAAAGATGTGATTGCACTGGAAAGGGTGCAGAGGAGATTTACAAGAATCTTGCCTGGACTGGAGAATTTTGGCTATGAGGAAAGATTGGAGATGCTGGGTCTGTTTTCTTTGGTACAGAGGAGGCTGAGAGGAGACCTGATTGAGGTGTATAAAATTACGAGGGGCCTGGATAGAGTGGATAGGAAGGACCTGTTTCCTTTGGCAGATGGGTCAATAACCAGGGGGCATAGATTTAAGTAATTGGGGGGATGTTTAGAGGAGATATGAGCGGAAATGTCTTCATCCAAAGAGTGGTGGGGGTCTGGAACTCACTGCCTGAAAGGGTGGTAGAGGCAGAAACCTTCACCACATTTAAAATATGTGCACTTGAAATGCCGTAACCTACAGGGCTACGGACCGAGAGCTGAAAAGTGGGATTAGGCTGGATAGCTCTTGGATGGCTGGCGTGGACACGATGGGCCGAAATGGCCTCCTTCCATGCTGTAAATTTCTATGACTCTATGATTACTAAATCAAAGGCTTGCTCCTAATCCCTGTTAAGAGTGTGTTACTGCCCACTAATGCCAGTTGGTGCTGTTATAGAACATAAGAACATAACAAACAGGAGCAGGAGTTGGCCATTCGGCCCCTCGAGCCTGTTCCACCATTCAATAGGACCATGGCTGATCTTCGACCTCAACTCCACTTTCCTGCCCGATCCCCATATCCCCCGATTCCCTAGGCTCCAAAAATCTATCGGTCTCAGCTTTGAATATACTCAACGACTGAACATCCACAGCCCTCTGGGGCAGAGAATTCCAAAGATTCACCACCCTCTGAGTGAAGAAATTCCTTCTCATCTCAGATGTAAGTGTCCGACCCCTTATCCTGAGACTGTGATCCCTGGTTCTAGACTCTCCAGCCAGGGGGAAACAGCCTCCCAGCATCTACCCTGTCAATCCCCCTCATAATATTGTATGTTTCAATGAGATCACCGCTCATTCTTCGAATTCCAGAGAGTATCGGCCCAATCTACTCAATCTCTCCTCCTAGGATGACCCTTGATCCCAGGAATTAATCTGGTCGACTCTAGGGCTGGATTTTCGATTGTGGTCATTTCATGGAGGATGGAGAATGAAACAGTTAATTCACAGACCATGGTCCAGAACTTAAAGAAGGGTAACTTTGAAGGTATGAGGCGTGAATTGGCTAGGATTAATTGACGAATGATACTTAAGGGGTTGACTGTGGGTGGGCAATGGCAGACACTTAGAGACCGCATGGATGAACTACAACAATTGTACATTCCTGTCTGTCGTAAAAATAAAAAAGGGAAGGTGGCTCAACCGTGGCTATCAAGGGAAATCAGGGATAGTATTAAAGCCAAGGAAGTGGCATACAAATTGGCCAGAAATAGCAGTGAACCCAGAGACTGGGAGAAATTTAGAACTCAGCAGAGGAGGACAAAGGGTTTGATTAGGGCAGGGAAAATGGAGTACGCGAAGAAGCTTGCAGGGAACATTAAGACGGATTGCAAAAGTTTCTATAGATATGTAAAGAGAAAAAGGTTAGTAAAGACAAACGTAGGTCCCCTGCAGTCAGAATCAGGGGAAGTCATAACGGGGAACAAAGAAATGGCGGACCAATTGAACAAGTACTTTGGTTCGGTATTCACTAAGGAGGGCATTAACAACCTTCCGGATATAAGAGGGGTCAGAGAGTCTAGTAAGGAGGAGGAACTGAGGGAAATCCTTATTAGTCGGGAAATTGTGTTGGGGAAATTAATGGGATTGAAGGCCGATAAATCCCCAGGGCCTGATTGGCTGCATTCCAGAGTACTTAAGGAGGTGGCCTTGGAAATAGCGGATGCATTGACAGTCATTTTCCAACATTCCATTGACTCTGGATCAGTTCCTATCGAGTGGAGGGTAGCCAATGTAACCCCACTTTTTAAAAAAGGAGGGAGAGAGAAAACAGGGAATTATAGACCGGTCAGCCTGACATTGGTAAACATAGAAAATAGGTGCAGGAGTAGGCCATTCGGCCCCTCGAGCCCACACCACCATTCAACATGACCATGGCTGACCATGCAACCTCAGCACCCCTCTCCTGCTTTCTCTCCATACTCCCCGATCCCCCCAGCCGCAAGGGCCACATCCAACTCCCTCCTGAACACATCCAACGAACTGGCCTCAACAACCCTCTGCGGCAGGGAACTCCACGGGCCAACAACTCCCTGAGTGAAGAAGTCTCTCCCCATCTCGGTCCCAAATGGCCCACCCCCCCCATCCCCAGACCGCGACCCCCGGCTCCGGACCCCCCCCCCTCAAACATCGGGGAACACTCCCCCCGCATCCAACCTGTCCAATCCCGCCGGAACTCCACATGCCTCCACGAGATCCCCTCTCATCCTTCCAAACTCCAGTGAATACAGGCCCAGTCGATCCAGTCCAATTGGTTATAAAGTCCGTAAACGGGCTTGCATTGAGCTTCGTTGAATGAGAATCATTTTTAGAAGAATGAGCGGGGATCTCACAGAAACATACAAAACTCCGACGGGACTGGACAGGCCAGATGCAGCAAGAACGCTCCCGATGCTGGGGAAGTCCAGAACCAGGTGCCACAGTCCAAGGACAAGGGGCGAGCCACCCAGGGCCGAGATGAGGAGAAACCTCCCCACCCAGAGAACTGCGAACCCGCGGAACTCTCCACCACAGAGAATCGCCAAGGCCCGCTCACCGGACACACTCAAGAGGGAGCCAGATGCGGCCCCCACGGCGAAAGGGCTCAAGGGGCACGGAGAGAGAGCAGGAACGCGGCACCGAAGCTGCATGATCAGCCCTGATCACACTGAATGGCGGCGCACGCTCGAAGGGCCGAACGGCCCACTCCCGCACCCCTTCTCGACGTTTCTGTGTTGGAACAGTGTAGGAGGCTGAGGACGGAGAGATCAGAGTGGGAGTGCGGCCTCGGTTGAGGAAAAAGGCAGGTGGGCCGGTAACCAGAGGGGCACAGATTGACGATAATCGGCCAAAAGAACCCAAGGGGGGAGATGGGGAGCACGTCTTTATGGAGTGCGTTATGATCTGGAGCGCGCTGCCTGAAAGGGCGGTGGGAGCAGATTCAATACTAACTTTCAAAAGAAAAATTGGACAAATAGTTGAAGGGGAAAGAATTGCAGGAATATTTATCTGTAATTAAATTGAGTTAAATGCAAGTCCTAATTGTGATGAATTCTATAGAAATGTAAGTTCTAATTGTGATGAATTCTATATAAATGTAAGTTCTAATTGTGATGAATTCTATATAAGTGCAAGCCCTAATTGCGGTATGTGTGCATAAACCGTTGAATGTGGCAGGGCAGGTTGAGATAACGGTTAAAGAAGCATACGGGATCCTGGGCTTCATAAATAGAGGCACAGAGTACAAAAGCAAGGAAATTATGATGAAACTTTATAAAACACAGGTTCAGCCTTAACTGGACTCTGGGCACCACACTTTAGGAAGGATGTGAAGGCCTTAGAGAGGCTGCAGAAACGATTTACGAGAATGGTTCCAGGGATGAGGGACTTCAGTGACGCGGATACACTGGAGAAGCTGGGGTTGCTCGCCTTGGAGCAGAGAAGGTTGAGAGGAGATTTGATCGCAGTGTTCAAAATCATGAGGGGTCTGGACAGAGTAGATAGAGAGAGAGACACTGTTCCCATTGGCGGAAGGGTCAAGGGCCAGAGGACGGAGATTTGCGGTGATTGGCAGAAGAACCAAAGACGACGCAAGAAGTGGGTAAGATGATGGAATCAATTATTAAGGATGTCATAGCAGCGCATTTGGAAAGAGGTGACATGATAGGTCCAAGTCAGCGTGGATTTGTGAAAGGAAAATCATGCTTGACAAATCTAGAATTTTTTGAGGACGTTTCCAGTAGAGTGGACAAGGGAGAACCAGTTGATGTGATATATTTGGACTTTCAGAAGGCTTTCGACAAGGTCCCACACAAGAGATTAATGTGCAAAGTTAAAGCACATGGGATTGGGGGTAGTGTGCTGACGTGGATTGAGAGCTGGTTGTCAGACAGGAAGCAAAGAGTAGGAGTAAATGGGTACTTTTCAGAATGGCAGGCGGTTACTAGTGAGGTACCGCAAGGTTCTGTGCTGGGGCCCCAGCTGTTTACACTGTACATTAATGATTTAGATGAGGGGATTAAATGTAGTATCTCCAAATTTGCGGATGACACTAAGTTGGGTGGCAGTGTGAGCTGTGAGGAGGATGCTATGAGGCTGCAGAGTGACTTGGATAGGTTAGGTGAGTGGGCAAATGCATGGCAGATGAAGTATAATGTGGATAAATGTGAGGTTATCCACTTTGGTGGTAAAGACAGAGAGACAGACTATTATCTGAATGGTGACAGATTAGGAAAAGGGGAGGTGCAATGAGACCCAGGTGTCATGGTACATCAGTCATTGAAGGTTGGCATGCAGGTACAGCAGGTGGTTAAGAAAGCAAATGACATGTTGGCCTTCATAGCGAGGGGATTTGAGTACAGGGGCAGGGAGGTGTTGCTACAGTTGTACAGGGCATTGGTGAGGCCACACCTGGAGTATTGTGTACAGTTTTGGTCTCCTAACCTAAGGAAGGACATTCTTGCTATTGAGGGAGTGCAGCGAAGGTTCACCAGACTGATTCCCGGGATGGCGGGACTGACCTATCAAGAAAGACTGGATCAACTGGGCTTGTATTCACTGGAGTTCAGAAGAATGAGAGGGGACCTCATAGAAACGTTTAAAATTCTGACTGGTTTATACAGGTTCGATGCAGGAAGAATGTTCCCAATGTTGGGGAAGTCCAGAACCAGGGGTCACAGTCTAAGGATAAGGGGTAAGCCATTTAAGACCGAGATGAGGAGAAACTTCTTCACCCAGAGAGTGGTGAACCTGTGGAATTCTCTACCACAGAAAGTTGTTGAGGCCAATTCACTAAATATATTCAAAAAGGAGTTAGATGTCATCCTTACTACTAGGGGGATCAAGGGGTATGGCGAGAAAGCAGGAATGGGGTACTGAAGTTACATGTTCAGCCATGAACTCATTGAATGGCGGTGCAGGCTAGAAGGGCCGAATGGCCTACTCCTGCACCTATTTTCTATGTTTCTGTTTCTATGTTTCTATTTCAAGGCGGTAATGGCGGCAAGAAATGGTTTGCGTTGGCAGCCAGCAAATTTGCCCGCTGGGTCCTGAGTGTGGGGTGCAGCTCCAAGGGAGGCCTTCTGCACCTCTTTTACGGCGCAAGGCCGGCTGAGCAACTGAAAATCCGTTGCTAAAGAGCCAATTTCGGAGCGCGTTGAGTGAGGCTTCCGTGAGAAGCAAAAACACCCCACAACACGCACAAAAACGTCCCCAATACCGTGCCCACCCAACATCAGGATAAACTGCAAAGATAAAACGAAACACATCAATCAAGCTTGCCCCATTCACTGCCGCCAGGACCGCTCTGAGCACTTGGTTTTCCAGACGGTCCCACCACGGCACGCTACGGGACACTATAGGGTCGGCGTCCAACAAAAACCGACAAATCGATGCGCTGTCGAAACCGGGGGTGTTCCACGCCGGCCAGACGCTCCCGGGCGGTGCTGCAGCAAAACCGGCAACTAATGTTCTCTTGACACCGAGCCACAGGAGGAGAAATTAGGGCAGGTGACCAAAAGCTTGGTCAAAGAGGGAGGTTTTAAGGAGCGTTAAGCAACGCCTCAATTTCAAAATTCTCATCCTTGTTTTGAAATCCCTCCATGGCCTCACCCCTCCCTATCCATGTCATCTCCAGCCCCACAACCCCCCGAGGAGGCAGACAAAAAGTAGGAAGCTATAGGCCAGTTAGCCTAACATCTGGAAAATGTTGGAGTCCATTATTAAAGAAGCAGTAGCAGGACATTCGGAAAAGCAAAATTCGGTCAGGCAGAGTCAGCATGGATTTATGAAGGGGAAGTCATGTTTGACAAATTTGCTGGAATTCTTTGAGGATGTAATGAACAGGATGGATAAAGGGGAACCATTGGATATGGTGTATTTGGACTTCCAGAAGGCATTTGACAAGGTGCCACATAAAAGGTTACTGCACAAGATAAAAGTTTATGGGGTTGGGGATAATATATTAGCATGCATAGAGGATTGGCTAACAAACAGAAAACAGAGAGTCAGGATAAATGGTTCATGCTCTGTTTGGCAACCAGTAACTAGTGGGGTGCCGCAGGGATCAGTGCTGGGACCCCAACTATTTACAATCTATACTAATGGCTTGGAAGAACGGACCGAGTGTAATGTAGCCAAGTTTGCTGATGATACAACGATGGGAGGAAAAGCAATGTGTGAGGAGGACACAAAAAATCTGCAAAAGTACAGTCAGGCTAAGTGAGTGGGCAAAAATTTGGCAGATGGAGTATAATATTGGAAAGTGTGAGGTTATGCACTTTGGCAGAAAAAATATCAAAGAGCAAGTTATTATTTAAATGGAGAAAGATTGTAAAGTGCTGCAGTACAGCGGGACCTGGGGGTACTTGTGCATGAAACACAAAAGGTTAGTATGCAGGTACAGCAAATGATCAGGAAGGCCAATGGAATCTTGGCCTTTATTGCAAAGGAGATGGAGTATAAAAGCAGGGAAGTCTTGCTACATTTATACAGGGTATTGATGAGGGACACCTGGAATATTGCGTAAGTTTTGGCTTCCATATTTACGAAAGGATATACTTGCTTTGGAGGCAATTCAGAGAAGGTTCATGAGGTTGATTCCGGAGATGAGGAGGTTGACTTATGAGGAAAGGTTGAGTAGGTTGGCCTCTACTCATTGGAATTCAGAAGAATGAGAAGTGATCTTATCAAAACGTATAAGGTTATGAGGGGGCTCAACAAGGTGGATGCAGAGAGGATATTTCCACTGATAGAGGAGACCAGAACTAGGGGGCACGATCTTAGAATAAGGGGCTGCCCATTTAAAACTGAGATGAGGAGGAATTTCTTCTCAAAGAGGGTTGTAAATCTGTGGAATTCGCTGCCTCAGAGAGCTGTGGAAGCTGGGACATTGAATAAATTTAAGACCGAGCTGGACAGTTTCTTAACCGATAAGGGAATAAAGGGTTATGGGGAGCGGGCAGGGAAGTGGACCTGAGTCCATGATTGGATCAGCCATGATTGTATTAAATGGCGGAGCAGGCTTGAGGGGCCATGTGACCTACTCCTGCTCCTATTTCTTATGTTCTTATGTTCTTCTGTTATGTCTGCACTCTAATTCTGCCCTCTTGAGTATCACTGATTATAATCGCTCCACGTTTGGTGGCCGTGGCTTTAGATGCCTGGGCCCCAAGCTCTGGAACACACTGCCTAAACCCCCCTGCCTTTCGGCCTCTTTTTCCTCCTTCAATACACTCCTTAAAACCTATCTCTTTGACCAAGCCTTTGGTCACCTGCGCTAATTTCTTCTTATGTGGCTCAGTGCCAATGGTTTTTGGTTGATAATGATCCTGTGAAGCACCTTGGGATGTTTCACTACGTCAAAGGCGCTATATAATTAAAAGTTGTTGTTGCATAATTGGCAAAAGAACCAGAGGGGCGAGGAAGAGAATGTTTTTACGCAGCGAGTTGCTGTGATCTGGAACGTGCTGCCTGAAAGAGCGGTGGGAGCAGATTCAATAGTGACTTTCAAACGGGAATTGGATAAAAACTTGAAAAGGAAAAATTTACAGGGCCTTGGGGAAGGAGCAGGCACTAATTGGATTGCTCTTTCACAGAGCCGGCACAGGCAGGATGTACAGCACTCCAGTTTTATGCTGAAGGGCATTAAGAGTCAACCAGGCAGTGTGGGAGTGGAGTCACATGTAGGCCAGAATGGGTAAGGATGGCAGGTTCCCTTCCTTGAAGGACTTTGGAGAATCAGTTGGGTTTTTGTAATGATCCTGCAGGATTCTTGACTGTTTTTGTGGTGCCATTGATTACTAGGCTTATTGAATTCAATTTTACAAGTTACTCTGCTGAGATTTGACCTCATGAACTCTGGGTTGCTAGGCCCATGACAGAATCACTAGGCAGCCGTACCCACAGATGATTGGGTTGAGCATCCCCCAATTTCCATCGCCTCATCGTTGCCGACCGTGCCTTCAGCTGCCTGGGCCCCAAGCTCTGGAACTCACTCGCTAAACCTCCCCGCCTCTCTCTCCTTCTTTAAGACGCTCCATCTGCCCTATTTTCTCGGTGTCTGATTCTGTTTGCAATTTGCTCCTGTGAAGCGCCTTGTGACATTTTACTGTGGTAAAGGTGCTATATAAATACCAGTTGTTGTTGTTGTAACAGTTGTCATGCTGCACCATGTTAACACAAGTTAACATAGAAAATAGGTGCAGGAGTAGGCCATTCGGCCCTTCGAGCCTGCACCGCCATTCAATGAGTTCATGGCTGAACATGTAACTTCAGTCCCCCATTCCTGCTTTCTCGCCATACCCCTTGATCCCCCTAGTAGTAAGGACTACATCTAACTCCCTTTTTGAATATATTTAGTGAATTGGCCTCAGCAACTTCCTGTGGTGGAGAATTCCACAGGTTCACCACTCTCTGGGTGTTGTTGTTGTAACAATAGTCGTGCTGCCCGCGATGTCGCGGTAACGTGACGGCTCCGGAGACGCGAGGTGAGATGGTCGGCGCTGCCCGGAGATCGCAGGTCGCCATTTTGAACTGGCCGCCGGTCCTGCGTGTTGTAACTCCGCCTCTCCGCCTCTCTTTCCTCCTTCAAGACGCTCCTTAAAACCGACCTCTTTGACCAAGCTTTTGGTCACCTGCCCTAATTCCTCCTTCTGTGGCTCGGTGTCAAATTCTGTTTGACAATCCCTCCTGCGAAGCGGATGTTTGCGCTACGTTAAAGGCGCTGTAAGAATGCAAGTTGTTGTTGGGGTTTCTGTGGCGCTCCCCCGTAAGTCGACGTTGGCACCCAATCATAAGAAACAGAAGAACATAAGAACATAAGAATTAGGAAAAGGAGTCGGCCATCTAGCCCCTCGAGTCTGCTCCGCCATTCAACAAAATCATGGCTGATCTGGCCGTGGACTCAGCTCCACTTACCCGCCCGCTCCCCGTAACCCTTAATTCCCTTATTGGTTAAAAATCTATCTATCTGTGATTGGAATACATTCAATGAGCTAGCCTCAACTGCTTCCTTGGGCAGAGAATTCCACAGATTCACAACTCTCTGGGAGAAGAAATTCCTTCTCAACTCGGTTTTAAATTGGCTACCCCCGTATTTTGAGGCTGTACCCACTAGTTCTAGTCTCCCCGACCAGTGGAAACAACCTCTCTGCCTCCATCTTGTCTATCACTTTCATTATTTTAAATGTTTCTATAAGATCACCCCTCATCCTTCTGAACTCCAACGAGTAAAGACCCAGTCTACTCAATCTATCATCATAAGGTAACCCCCTCATCTCCGGAATCAGCCTAATGAATCGTCTCTGTACCCCCTCCAAAGCTAGTATATCCTTCCTTAAGTAAGGTGACCAAAACAATCAACTCCGGTCAACGAGGTTCCTATCGGCTCACAGCTGATATCAGTACTCCAGAGTTCGTGGAGTGACTGATTGTATTCCTGCAGCTATTTCCAGCAATGCCAGAACTAAAAAGGTGTTTCTGGACAGATGGTCGCCCAGGAACAGGAGCAGCAAACTGCCAGACATCAGCAGACGTGTTGTGCACAGGTAGCAATGTGTGTTTACCCTCTGGCGCTGTGCGAATCAACCACAATTCAACCACAAAAAGCCCGTGCCCATAGCTCTTGCTGTTAGTAGGACGATTTGTTCTCGGGCAGAGGCCAAGGCAGCATTAATTGTCCCACCTTGGCCAGACTGGAGGCACTAAGAATCAACTACATATTGTAGATCGAGAGTCGAATGAATGCCAGACTGGGTAAGGAAGCCAGGTCACTTCCTTCAAGGACATCATTGAGCCAGCTGGGCTTCGAAGGAACAACTCAGCACATTTTGTGGCCACTTTCTTTCGCCTAGTACCGGCCCACAAATTACCACATTATTGGATTCAATTTCACAATTTTGCTACATTGGGATTTGAACTCGCTGGATTGGTGCCTGTTTGCTGCACTTTGTTCTGCACAGCCTGCTTCTTTTAATGAAGAAAAAAGAAAGACTTGCATTTCTGTAGCGCCTTTCATGACTTCAGGACGTCCCAAAGCGCTTTACAGCCAATGAAGTACGTTTTGGAGTGTAGTCACTGTTGTAATGGGGGAAACGTGGCAGCCAATTTGTGCACAGCAAGCTCCCACAAACAGCGATGTGATAATGACCAGATAATCTGTTTTAGTGATGTTGGTTGAGGGATAAATATTGGCCAGGATAATAGTGCCGTGGGATCTTTTACATCCACCTGAAGAAGCAGACGGGGCCTCGGTTTAACGTCTCAGCCTAAAGAGTTGTGCCAGAGAATTGCCGAACTGCTAACGTTGTACCATTGTTTAACAAGGGAGGGAGGGATAAACCGAATAATTACAGGCCAGTTTGTTTAACCTCGGTGGTGGGCAAATTACTGCAATCAATTCTGAGGGACAGGATAAGCCTTCATTTAGAAAGACACAGATTAATCAAGGACAGTCAGCATGGATTTGTTAAGGGGAGGTCATGTCTGACTAACTTGATTGAGTTCTTTGAGGAGGTAACAAGGAGGGTCGATGAGGGCAGTGCGTATGATGTAGTGTATTTGGATTTTAGCCAGGCGTTTGACCAGGTCCCACAGGGCAGGCTGATCACAAATGTAAAAACCCATGGGATCCAAGGGAGAGTGGCAAATTGGACCTAAATTTTGCTCAGTGGCAGGAATCAAAAGGTAATGGTTGATGGGTGTTTTTGTGACTGAAAGACTGTTTCCAGTGGGGTTCCGCAGGGCTCAGTACTCAGTCCCTTACTTTTTGTAATATATATTAATGATTTAGACTTAAATGTAGGGTGGTATGATAAAGAAATTTGCAGATGATACAAACATTTTCCATGTAGTTGACAGTGAGGAGGAAAGTTCTAGACTGCAGGAAGATATCGATAAACTGGTCAGTTGGGCAGAAAAGTGGCAAATGGAGTTCAATCCGGAAAAGTGTGAGGTAATGCATTTGGGGAGGGCTAACAAGGTAAGGGAATACACATTAAATAGGAGGATACTGAGAGGTGTGGAGGAACAGAGGGACCTTGGAGTATATGTCCACAGATCCTTAAAGGTAGCAGGACAGTTAGATAGGGTAGTTAAAAAGGCATAAGGAAGGCATAAGGAATGTTTTCCTTTATTAACCGGGGCATAGAATGCAAGAGCTTGGAGGTTATGCTAGAACTGTATACAACACTAATTAGGCCACAGCTGGAGAACTGCATGCAGTTCTGGTCACCGCATTACAGGAAGGACATGATTGCAATGGAGAGGGTACAGAGGAGATTTACGAGGATGCTGCCTGGACTGGAAAACTTTAGCTATGAGAACAGATTGGATAGGCTGGGGTGGTTTTCCTTGGAACAGAGAAGGCTGATGGAAGATTTAATTGCGATGTATAACATTATGAGGGGCCTGGATAGAGTGGATAGGAAGGACCTATTTCCCTTAACAGAGGGGTCAACAACCAGGGGGCATAGATTTAAAGTAATTAGGGAGAGGTTTAAAGGAGATGTGAGGGGAAATGTTTTCACCCAGAGGGTGGTGGGGGTCTGGAACTCACTGCCTGAAAGGGTGGTAGAGACAGAAACCCTCATTGAATTTAAAAGGTACTTGGATGTGCACTTGAAGTGCTGCAACCTACAGGGCTATGAACCTAGGGCTATGAACCTAGAGCTGGAAAGTGGGATTAGGCTGGGTAGCTCTTTCTCGACCAGCACGGGCACGATGTCATAATTTTTCTATGATTCTATGAAGACGGTACCTATGACAGTGCAGCACTCCCTCAGCACTGCACCAGAGTGTGAGCCTAGATTTTTGTGTTCAAGTCCCTGGAGTGGGACTTGAACCCACAACCTTCTGAGTCAGAGGCGAGAGAGAGCGCGACCCACTGAGCCACAGCTGACACGGTTTGTAACGGAAAGGCTGGTGAGTGGCCCGCGCGGGATCTTACCCGTTACTATGCGACCGCTTAGAGGGAACATTGCCCAGAGGTCAGGAGTTCAAGTCCTACCATGGCAGATTGTGAAACTGCATTCAATAAAATCTGGTGACCTATGGACTGGCACCAGGAAAAGCGTCCAGCAAAACTGCCAGATTGTCACCAAAACCCAACTGATTCACTAACGTCCCTTTAGGGAAGGAAACTGGCCGTCCTGACCTGGTCTGGGCCTACGTGTGACTCCAGACCCACACCAACGTGGTTGACTTTCAATGCCCTCAGAGCAAATAGGGATGGGCAATAAATGCCGGCCTTGCCAGTGATGCCTGTAATGTATGCACCTGTGAGGATGCTCACAGGTTTGTAGAGCTGTTGTATTATGAGTGGCTTAGCCAGTCACGTGCTGTTCACAAGACTCAATAAAACCCCAGCCAGTTGGGTCTAGGTCATCCACGATGAGGTATGCAGTTGTGAGCCTAGTGGATGAACTGGCAATGTGTAGTGTGATTGTTAAACCTTTGTTAATAAACCAACTAGTTCTTAATAGCAATGTGTTGCTTTCAATTCTTAAGCAAAGAACTCAGGAAGAAAATACATTGCACATGCCCACATCCCGAGAGCACATGTTCTGAAATATACTGTTGCTAAGAATGTAAAATTTCTGAGTCGGGGAGACAAAAACAGAATCAACAAACCGATTTTTAAATATATTTTCTAAAAGTGACTAAAATTAAAACATTTTGAACTAAGAGGTTCTCAAATCAAAAAACAAGCGAGCTCTCGATCCAGCCGAGTCCCTTCCTCCTCCCACTGAAAGAAGTGCCCAAAGTGGGGTGAGTGCAGTACAACAATTCTTTGCGTCCTCGCAAAGCGGAAAACGAGAAAAGAAACAAATCGATAAGAGAATCAATTCCTTTGCTCACTAAATGTACAAGATGCTGAGCGAATGCCTTTTTGCTATTCGTTTCATGTATGGAAATCAATAATTGCCCAGCACTGTGGATACTGGAAGTGAAAATCTTTCATACTCTCTCACGGAATGTGCAGAAAGTCCGGTAACACTCCACTGGCAACACATGATCTGAACTTTGATATTTCACGCAGAAAATTGCAGGGGAACAGATTAATTAAATGACATAATTGTAGGTGGGAGCTGTGCCCCCAATTTTATACTCATGTCACCTACTGCTGTTAAACGCAGCGA
The DNA here is from genome assembly GCF_044704955.1 of Pristiophorus japonicus. Lineage (NCBI taxonomy): Eukaryota > Metazoa > Chordata > Chondrichthyes > Pristiophoridae > Pristiophorus > Pristiophorus japonicus. The sequence goes on from NC_091991.1 coordinate 11,430,639, forward strand.
CAGATTCAATTACGGACAATGAAACTGACTCACCGATTTCACTCGGGCTACAGTGGAGGCACACACTATAACAATCAAGGACAGTACAGTCAGTTTGATTGGCCATTCCTCTCATTGCATCAACGTAGGAGCTTCCTGGGCTTGCCTCCAGTGTCAGCTGTGGCTCAGTGGGTCACACACTCGTCTCTGAGTCAGAAAGTTGTGGGTTCAAGTCGGAGATGAGGGGTTGACTTATGAAGATCAGTTGAGTAGGTTGGGCCTATACACATTGGAGTTCAGAAGAATGAGAGGTGATCTTATCGAAACATATAAGGCTCGACCAGGTGGATGCAGAGAGGATATTAGGGGACATAGTCTCAGAATAAGGGGCCGCCCATTTAAAACTGAGATGAGGGGGAATTTCTTCTCTCAGAGGGTTGTAAATCTGTGGAATTCTCTGCCCCAGAGAGCTGTGGAGACTGGGTCATTGAATATATTTAAGGTGGAGATAGTCAGATTTTTGAGCGATAAGGGAGCGGACAGGGAAGTGGAGCTGAGTCCATGATCAGATCAGCCATGATGGTATTAAATGGCGGAGCAGCTCGAGGGGGTCAAATGGCCGACTCCTGCTCCTATTTCTTATATTCTTATGTAAGTCCCACTCCAGAGACTTGAGCTTATAAATCAAGGCTGACACTCCAGTGCAGTACTGAGGGAGTGCCACACTGTCGGAGGTACCGTCTTTCGGATGAAACGTTAAATCGAGGCCCCGTCTGCTCTCTCAGGTGGACGTAAATGATCCCATGGCCACTATTTCGAAGAAGAGCAGGGGAGTTATCCACAGTGTCCTGGCCAATATTTATCCCTCAATCAACATCACTAAACAGATTATCTGGTCATTATCACATTGCTGTCTGTGGAAGCTTGCTGTGCACAAATTAGCTGCCATGTTTCCCACGTTTACAACAGTGACTAGTCTTCAAAAGTATTTCACTGGCTGTGATGTGCTTTGAGATGTCCGGTGGTCATGAAAGGCGCTATAGAAATCCAAGTCTTCTTTCCTTTTTTTAATTTGATGGCATGTGGGTGTCGCTGGCAAGGCCGGCATTTATTGCCCATACCCTAATTGCCCTTGAAAAGGTGGTGGTGAGCTGCTGCCTTGAACCGCTGCAGTCCGTGTGGGTGAAGGTGCTCCCACAGTGCTGTTCGGGAGGGAGTTCCAGGATTGTGACCCAGCGACGATGAAGGAACGGCCGATATATTTCCAAGTCAGGGTGGTGTGTGACTTGGAGCGGAACTTGGAGGTGATGGCATTCCCATGTGCCTGCTGCCCTTGTCCTTCTTGGTGGTAAAGGTCGCGGGTTTTGGAGGTGCTGCTGAAGAAGCCTTGGCGAGTTGCTGCAGTGCATCTTGTAGATGGTGCACACTGCAGCCACGGTGCGCCGGTGGTGGAGGGAGTGAATGTTTAAGGTGGTGGATGGGGTGCCAATCAATCGGGCTGCTTTGTCCTGGATGGTGTCGAGCTTCTTGAGTGTTGTTGGAGCCGCACTCATCCAGGCATGTGGAGAGTATCCCATCACACTCCTGACTTGTGCCTTGTAGATGGTGGAAAGGCTTTGGGGAGTCAGGAGGTGAGACACTTGCCGCTGAATACCCAGCCTCTGACTCGCTCTTGTTGCCACACTATTTATGTGGTCCAGTTAAGTTTCTGGTCAATGGTGATCCCCAGGATGTTGATGTTGGGGGATTCGATGATGGTAATGCCATTGAATGTCAAGGGGAGGTGGTTTGACTTTCTCTTGTTGGAGACGATCATTGCCTGGCACTTGTATTAAGCGAATGTTACCAGACAAGATGTTAAACCGAGGCCCCATCTGCCCTCTTGGGTGGATGTAAAAGATCCGTGCATTATTTTGAAAAAGAGCACATTCTCTTGGTGTCCTGCCAAATATTGATCCCTCAACCAACACCTAGAACAGATTATCTAGTCATTTGTCACATTACTGTTTGTGGGAGCTTGCTCTACATAAATTGGCTGCTGTGATTCCTAGATTGCAACAGTGACTACACTTCAAAAGTACTTCATTGGCTGTGAAGCACGTTGCGATGTCCTGAGGATGTGAAAGGCGCTATAGAAATATAAGGCTTTCTTCCTTTTAGCAGCGATTGCAGCGTTACAATAATTTAATGCATGTAGAATGCTTTGGGACATCCTAACTCTTTTGCTTGTTGTTCAACTTTGGTTTAATCTTTTCCTGCAGGATACAGAGTAAATTTCTCTCATCGGATTCCCACTTTGCCATGTCACTTACATTGCTTAATTCAATTTATTGGGTAATTCACATTCTCAGTGCGTAAACTGACTTCGATTGTCAGAGGTCGAGAGTATTGTTTGCAACCGCTGCCGAGAGTTATTGCACTGAATGTAAAGGCTGGATTTAACACAGGGTGGGAGTCGGGGTGTGGGGGGGGCGGTGGAGGGGTGTCGAGGAGAGTGGGATCTGCCGGCTCCCCTCACCTTGGAATGTTTCTTCACTGACTCCCGCCCGAAGCCGATGAAAATGATTTAGAGGCTGGTGAGTGTTTGTGAGTGGGAAATTGCGGGGGGGGGGGGGGGGATGGGGGAGTGGGGGGGGGTTGCGGGTGTTGTAGCAGGAACGATCACAATCGGGGGGGAAAGAGGGGGAAAGGGAAGTCTCAAGGTCTCTTTGTGGGGCCTGAGGGAGCCCAGCTTTCCTGAGCCTGGTGGAGGACCTTTGTCTTACTGATGTTTCATGTAAGGCCCATGCTTTCGTACACCTCAGTAAATACGTCGACTATATCCTAGAGTTCAGCCTCTGGGTGTGCACAGACGCAGGCGACAGAGGTTGGGGCAGTCTTGGATCTGGCCTGGAGACGCGAAGGTTGAACAGGTTCCCACCGGTTCTGTAGTTTAGTTCCACTCCACTGTCGACTGTGAGGTGGAGCATGGCAGCGAGGAAAATTGAGAAGAGAGTTGGGGCGATGACACAGCCCTGTTTGACCCTGGTCCGGAACTGGATTGGGTCTGTGATGGATCCGTTGGTAAGGATCACGGCCTGCATGTCGTCGTGAGGCAGGTGGAGGATGGTGACATGAGGGCATCCGAAACGGAGGAGGACGCTCCATAGACCCTCGCGGTTGACCGTGTCAAAGGCCTTTGTAAGGTAGAAGGCGGCCATGTATAAGGGCTGGCGCTGTTCCCTGCATTTTTTCTGCAGTTGTCGCGCTGCAAAAATCATTTCCGTTGTGCCCCATAGGGGACGGAATCCGCACTGTGACTCCGGGAGGAGCTGCTCGGCCACGGGGAGAAGACGGTTAGGAGGACTCTAGCGACGACTTTCCCAGTGACTGATAGCAGGGAGATTCTTCTGTCGATGCCGCAGTCGGACTTGTCCCCTTTTTCTAAAGATGGTCACGATCTTTGCATCTCTGAGATCTCCCGGCATGCTCCCCTCCTTCCAGATGAGAAAGATCAAGTGGCTGGAGAAATACCACCAACGATGCCTCCGCAAGAGCCTGCAAATCCCCTGGGAGGACAGATGCACCAATGTTAGCGTCCTTGTCCAGGCCAACAATCCCCAGCATTGAAGCACTGTCCACACTTGATCAGCTCCGCTGGGCAGGCCACATCGTTTGCATGCCAGACACGAGATTCCCAAAGTAAGCGCTCTACTCGGAACTCCTCCTTGGCAAACGAGCCAAAGGTAGGCAGAGGAAACATTACAAGGACACCCTCAAAGCCTCCCTGATAAAGTGCAACATCCCCACTGACACCTGGGAGTCCCTGGCCAAAGACCGCCCTAAGTGGAGGAAGTGCATCCGGGAGTCTCGTCGCCAAGAGCATGCAGAAATCAAGCGCGGCAGTGGAAAGAGTGTGCGGCAAACCAGTCCCACCCTCCCTTACCCTCAATGACTGTCTGTCCCACCTGTGACAGGGGCTGTGGTTCTCGTATTGGACTGTTCAGCCACCTAGGAACTCATGTTAAGAGTGGAAGCAAGTCTTCCTCAACTCCGAGGGACTGCCTATGATTACCTGGGCCTCTAAATTTATAGCGTAACTAGTTAAACTAATTAATATAACTATAAATAATCATTAAATAAAGATTTTAACTAATTGAATAAATAAAATCAGGCTAGTCTAAGATATGGCAGGGCAGGTGATGTGTCTGGACTGCAGTATGTGGGAGTTTGTGGACAGTGAGACTGTCTCGAGCAAACACGTCTGCAGGAGATGTCTCCATCTCGAATGTCTCTGGCTCAGAGTCAGTGAGCGAGTGCGAGTTGGAGACACTCTGACACACAAAGGAGGGGAAGGAATTTTATCCAGAATACAGTCACACCCCAGAGAAAAGCGCAGGTTCAGAAAAGGGAGGATGTGACTGTTAGGGAGCCGGGTAGCGGGGATTTAGGAGAGGGTGAGAAGGAGGTGCCGCAGATACTGGTCCTGTCCAACAGGTACGATGTACTCGCTACCTGTGAGGACAAGGAGACAGACTGCAGAGAGGACAGTCACAATGCAGACCAGGCACCGTGGCTCAGAAGGTTATCCAAGGGGGGGAGGGGGAAGAGCAGAATAGAAATGTGGCAGTGATAGGGACCTCTGTAATTGGGGGATAGATAGCGCCCTCTGCAGCCAAGAACGAGAATCCCAAAGGGTGTGTTGCCGACCTGGTGCCAGGTTAAGTGATATCGCACAGAGGCTGGAGAGGAACTTGGAAAGGGAGGGGGTAAATCCAGTTGTCGAGGTCCATGTTGGAACAAACGACATAGGTAGCAACAGGGAGGAGGAGGAGCTGGACGAGTATCAGGGGTTAGACACTAAATTAAAAAGCAGGGACCCAGGGGGTAATAATCTCAGGATTATTGCCCGAGTCACATGCAAATTGGCATAGAATCAGACTGATCAGGAGAATTAAAACGGGGCTAAAGGGCTGGTGTGGGAAAAAGGGGTTCCTTTCCATGGGACACTGGTATCAGTTCTGGGACAGGAAGGAGCTGCACCAGGGGGAGGGATCTACAAGAAACGGAACCAGCTTAAATATAAACAAAACAGGAAGAGAGAGCATAGGAAAGAATAAAGTAAGGGAGGACACTGATGGCAAGGGAATAAATCGAGTTATAGAACAGGAATTTAAAATGATGGTTAAACATAAAGTGAGAGGAAACCCTATTAAAATGAGGTAAACTGTCTGTACAGCAATGCACACAGTGCCTGTAATAAAACTGGGGAGCTGGAGGCAATCATGTGTTGTGAGGAATCAGATATAGTAGGGATTACTGAGACATGGCTACAGAAAATTCAGGACTGGGAATTTAGCATTGCAGGGTATAAAATATTTAGAAAAGATATAACATATTTTGAAAAGATAGAGAGGGAAAAAGGGGAGGTTGCGTAGCTGTACTTATTAGGGATAACATAATGTCAGTAGAAAAAAGTGAGATAGCTATCAGCAAGACAAAAATAGAATCCATATGGATAGAGATAAAAGATAATAAAAGATCAATCAACACTAATGGGTGTAGTCTACAGATCACCTAATAGTGGAAGGGAGGTGGAGGAAGAAAAATGCAGACAAATTAGAGAAATTAGTAAAAAACATAGAATAATAATGGGGATTTCAACAACCCCGATATTAATTGGACAGAAGAGGTAGGTAAAGAAGATAAGGGAATAGAGTTCCTACAACATGTACAGGACTCTTTTCTAACCCAATATGTAAAAAGCCCAACAAGAGAGGATTCATTTTGAATCTAATCATGGGGAATGAACCAGAGCAGTTAAGAGAAGTAAATGTAGGAGAACACCTAGGCAATAGCGACCACAATATAATATGATTTAAGATGATAATTGAGAAGGACATAAGTATGATGAAAACCAGGGTAATAGATTAGATAAAAGATCATTTTGAGGGGCTGAGAATAGAACTTGGGCAACAATATTGGCAAAAAGCAATGGGAAACATTTAAAATGGTGTTCAGAGTGCAGGAAAAATATATTCTGCTAAAAGGAAAGAACAAACTAAACACTAATGAGACTCCATGGGTGAATAAAGCCATAAGAGAATGATTGAGGGTAAGGAAAGTGGCATACATTAAGGACATAGACAGCAGGGAAGTGCATGATAAGGGAGATACGAAGAGATGAGGAGAGAAGTCAAAAAAACAATTAGGAAGGCAAAGAGGAACTATTAAATTATCAAGGAACATAAAACATAGTGAAATATTTTAAAGGCGCATCAATAAAAAAGGAAGGTTGAAATGGGAATAGGGCCATTAAGGGATAGACAGGATAATTCCACAGGTAATGATAGCGAGATGACAGAAATATTAAATAATTATTTTGCTTCAGTATTTACCAGGGAGATAGAACAGGTGAACATGACATTGGATGATGAGGTTAGTAATAAGATAAGTACATTTAATATAAAAAGAGGGGATATATTAAATAAACTAATCAAACTGAAAGAGGATAAAACCCCTGATCCAGATGGATTGCACCCATGCATTTTAAAAGAATCTAGGGAAGAGATAGCAGATGCATTACTACACATATTTAATAATTCATTAGAAAAAGATGTAGTGCCAGAGGACTGGTGGATAACTAATGTAATACCTATATTTAAGAAGGAGATAGAACAGGTCCAGGGAATCATAGACCAGTCAGCTTAACATCAGTGGTAGGAAAAATAATGGAATCCCTACTAAAGGAGAAAATAGAAGAACATCTAGAAACCAAAAATATAATAACGAATAGTCAGCATGCGTTTCAAAAGGGAAAATCTTGCCTGACCAAACTCATTGAATTTTTTGAAGAGGTAACAGAGAGAGTAGACAATGGTAATACAGTAGGTGTAATTTATCTAGATTTTCAAAAGGCCTTTGATAAGGCACCCCATAATAGACTGATGAACAAGGTCAGAGAATGCTGAGTCAGGGGACAAGTAGCAGAATGGATAGAGCTGGCTTCAAGACAGAAAGCAGAGAGTAGGGGTAAAGGATAGCTACTCACAGTGGCAGAAGGTGGGCAGTGGTGTTCCACAAGGATCGGTGCTGGGACCACTGCTGTTCACAATTTATATTAACAATTTAAACTTTTGAATCAAAAACACAATTTCTAAATTTGCGGATAACACCAAATTGGGGAGGATTGTCAACACTGAGGAGGACTGCAACAAATTACAGGAGGACATTAATAAACTTGTAGAATTAGCATTTAATTGGCAAATGAAGTTCAACACGGATAAATGTGAGGTATTACATTTTGGTAGGACGAATAGGGAGGTCACGTATTACTTGGGGGGGGGGGGTGAGAGTCTGGGTGGGATAGAGGAACAAAGGGATCTCGGAGTACAAATACATCAATCACTAAAAGTTGTGACACAGGTTAGCAAGGCAGTAAAAAAAAGCAAATCAATTTCTACGGTTTATTTCTAGAGTATAGAATTGAAAAGTAGGGAAGTTGTGTTAAACCTGTATCGATCGTTGGTAAGACCACACTTGCAGTACTATGTCTCCAGTGTGTTATTTGTTCATCACGCCTTGTTCGAAGATCAGGCCCTCAAATCTGGCACCAACTTTATGGTCTACAGGGCTGTAGTGATGCCCGCCCTCCTGTATGGCTCAGAGACATGGACCATATAGAGTAGACACCTCAAATCGCTGGAGAAATACCACCAACGATGTCTCCGCAAGATCCTGCAAATCCCTTGGAAGGACAGACGCACCAACATCAGTGTTCTCGCTCAGGCCAACATGCCCAGCATCGAAGCACTGACCACACTTGACCAGCTCTGTTGGGTGCGCCACATTGTCCGCATGCCAGACACGAGACTCCCAAAGCAAACGCTCTACTCGGAACTCCTACATGACAAGCAAGCCCCAAGTGGGCAGAGGAAATGTTTCAAAGACACCCGCCTTGATAAAGTGCAACAGCCCCACTGACACCTGGGAGTCCCTGGCCAAAGACCGCCCTAAGTGGAGGAAGAGCATCCAGGAGAGTGCTGAGCACCTCGAGTCTCGTCGCCGAGAGCATGCAGAAACCAAGCGCAGGCTGCAGAAGGATACGTGCGGCAAACCAGTCCCACCCACCCTTTCCCTCAACAACTATCTGTCCCACCTGTGACAGAGACTGTAATTCCCGTATTGGACTGTTCAGTCACCTGAGAACTCACTTTTAGAGTGGAAGCAAGTCTTCCTCGATTCCGAGGGACTGCCTATGATGATGATGGTTTGAGCTGACTGATCTATGAGAATACTCAGCAATATATGACACATTTCCGACCTGCTCACCTCAGCCAGAGCCTGCTGAATTCCTCGTTGTTCATTACCAGCCCCATGCTGTGAAACGCCTGCTGTAGTTGATCAGCTGTAACGGCTCCCCCAGGGTGCAGACAGGACGGTTGAAAATGGGACTCCATGGAAAATCCCCTGGGGGAAACCATCAGAAAAACACGTTACAAAAGCAAAACACTGCGGATGCTGGAATCTGGGATACAAACAGAAAATGCTGGGAACCTCAGCGGGTCAGGCAGCATCTGTGGAGAGAAGTTGGAGAGAGTTAGTCCGACAGGTGAGGCTTGGGGAGATCTCGGGGATTTGACATTTCATTTTAATTTTGAATATTCATTTTCAGGATGTGAGAGCCACTGGCAAGGCCAGCATTTATTGCCCATTCCCTAGTTGCCCTGACAACGACAACTTTAGAAGGATAGGGAGTAAGTGCGGGGAAAGGGGTTTAACTCCAGTTGAAGAGGTAACACAGGCACAGGTGCAATGGGCAAAATGGCCTCCTTCTGTGCTATATTTTAATGAAATTGGTATGACTATATATCTGTTGATCTATCTGCCACCAAGCTCATGGTCTACAGGGCCATTGCGATACTTGCACACCTGTATGGCTTAGAGACATGGACCATGTACAGTACAAACCTCAAGTTGTGGAGAAATATCACCAACGATGTCTCCGCGATCCTGCAAATCCCCTGGAAGGACAGACGCACCAACGTTAGCGTCCTCAATCAGGCCAACATCCCCAGCATCGAAGCACTGACCACACTCGACCAGCTCTGCTGGGCAGGCCACATTGTTCGCATGCCAGACACGAGACTCCCAAAGCAAGCGCTCTACTCGGAACTCCTTCACGGCAAACGAGCCAAAGGTGGGCAGAGGAAACGTTACAAGGACACCCTCAAAGCCTCCCTGATAAAGTGCAACATCCCCACCGACACCTGGGAGTCCCTGGCTAAAGACCGCCCTAAGTGGAGGAAGTGCATCCGGGAGGGCGCTGAGCACCTCGAGTCTCGTCGCTGAGAGCGTGCAGAAATCAAGCGCAGGCAGCGGAAAGAGCGTGCGGCAAATCAGTCCCACCATCCCCTTCCCTCAACCGCTGTCTGTCCCACCTGTGACAGGGACTGTGGTTCTCGTATTGGACTGTACAGTCACCTGAGAACTCATTTTTAGAGTGGAAGCAAGTCTTCCTCGATTCCGAGGGACTGCCTATGATGATGATGATCTATCATTAACCAGCTATCATCTCTCTTTGATCCTGAGAATCCAACATACCATAGGGTTCCGAAAAAAAATTCCGTGCATTTCTCCCTCATGCACCTTTGGAAAACTGAACTTCCAAGGAAAGGATTGTCGAATCGGATCAGTTAAATGTCTGTTTCTGCTCTTTAACATAGCTCAACATCGCATTCAGCCAATAAACAGACACGCTCTGATATTGACTTTGCAAAGCGTTACAATTGAAATTTACTGAGCACTGAAGTCAGCGGGAATATATTTAATGGCCCAGAATTTGGGGTCAGGAGGACGATGAAATGGCAACGTCCACTGACATTCCGCCTTTGAAACTGACCGCAACTTCGGGATTTGGCACATGCGGAAATCCTGAAGTTACAGTCTGACATTTACAGCTCTGACTCAGGCTCCCCCCTCCCCCCCCACCCCCCCACACACACACACACACATTTCCGACAATCAGTAACATTTCGTAAATCAGGGAGCCCCAGTCTTGTTTTTGCTCTCAAGAAGTTACTCTCTTCTTGGTTCGCTGTCTGTGAGAGTTCTGCCTTCTGATTGGCTGCTCAGTCAGCCTGGTGATGTCACAGCCGCTCGCACTGGGGAATCCCCGTTGCACTTTGGTGATTTGAATTTGAATGTCGGAAAACCCCAAGTTCTCGACTCAGGGATCGCAGGACCCTTATGCGGAGCGTACTTCGGGGCCAGCGGTGAACACCATTGCTTCGCTGCTGACCGTAAATCCTGGGCCAATATCTTTACAGAAAATGCAAGATTTTGTAAGCTGAATAATTTGTCAGCTGACTTCAACAACAAAGAAGGAACCTTCATTTCTACAGCGCCATTCATGGCTTCAGAACGTCTCAAAGTGCCTTACAGCCAATGAAGTACTTTTGAAGCGTTGTCATTGTTGTAATGTAGGGAAACGGGGCAGCCAATTTGTGCACAGCAAGCTCCCACAAACAGCAATGTGATAATGAGCAGATAGTCTGTTTTTTAGTGGTATTGATTGATGGATAAATGTTGGACCCAGGAAGAACTCCCCTGCTCTGCTTTGTGTCATGGGATCTTTTTTACGTCCACCCGATCACTTATCACATTGCAGTTTGTGGGAGCTTGCTGTGCACAAATTGGTTGCCGCGTTTCCTACATCACAACAGTGACTACCTTCAAAAATAAAGTACTTAATTGGCTGTAAATCGCTTTGGGCCATCCTGAGGTCGTGAAAGGCGGTATAGAATATTCTTTAAAATATTTGACACGTGATGAGCAGGGACAGTAGCTCTTGATACATTAACAAATCATCCAACAAATCCAAGCTTACTGACTCACTCTCTCCATCACCCACCTTTCATGTACTTTCTGTTTAAGTAGAGTGAGATAATTTTCAGTGTCCTCTTCAACTTTGCCTGATTTTTGCTGCAAGAGGCAATTGTTGGGATTCTGGAGTTTGGTCCCATACTCCTGCAATTGCTTTGGATGCACGTTCTTGACCCACTCGGTCTTCGCGACCTATGGAGCAAAACACCAAATGGGTGCCCGCCATTACTTTAGTGTAATATCATCGTACTGACTTCAGTTGCGACCTGTAGGACTGAATGATTGATGTAGGGTGATGAGAACTGCACTAGGGTTTGATCAGTTACACACATTCAAGGTCACCTCTGTAACCTAAGGGCTTGTACCTTTGCTTACAACTATTTTAAGTAGAAACTTTCAATCAAGTGCACCCTTTTGGCACTAGAACCCACAAATTTCCAAATAAAACTTTAACGGAAACTTAGATCAAATTAAAATTTGGTTGCCGGGGCTGGCGATGCACTCCAGTCCCTCCGGCGCCCACCTCCCGCGTGCTCCATCTCCAGGGACACCCTGGCGTGAACGTAATCGCGGAAGAGAGGCAGGCAGCCATGCTGAACGACCACCTCGACCGCCCGCTGCCTGGACCGGTTAATGATCGCCTTGGCCAGGCCCAGGAGCAGCCCTACGAGGAGGCCTTCCGGCCTGCCCGCTCCTCTCCGCACCGGGTGCCCAAAGATCAGGAGCCTGGGACTGAAGTGCAACCAGAATTTGAGGAGCAGCCCCTTCAAATATTGGAACAGGGGCTGCAGCCTCTCACACTCCACATAAACATGGAACACGGACTCTTTCAGACCACAGAAATTTCTTACAACCTGAAAGTTGCAGTCTGCACTGTCATTGGAAGAGGGATGGAGATTCAACCCCATGGCTCAGTGGGTAGCACTCTCGCCTCTAAATTAGAAGGTTGTGGGTTCAAGCCCCACTCCAGCATTTAAGCACACAATCTAGGCTGACACTTCAAGTGCAGTACTGAGGGTATGCTGCATGGTCCTAGACCCATTCCGCCCTCTCAGGTGGAGATAAAAGATTGCATGACACTATTCCGAAGAAGGACAGGAGAGTTCTCCAAGATCACCTGGTTAATATTTATCCCTCAACCTATACCTAATTATCGGGTCATGATCACATTGCTGTTGGTGGGAGCTTGCTGTGCGCAAATTGACTGTCGCCTTTCGCACATTACAAAAGTGACCATTCTTCAAACAGTGCTTCGGGAAGTCCTGAGATTATGAAAGGCGCTATAGAAATGCAAGATTTTTCTGAGCTGAAGGGTTGTCATATGAAGAAAGGCTGAGCAGGTTGGGCCTATACTCATAGGAGTTTAGAAGAATGAGAGGTGATCTTGAAAGGTATAAGATTCTGAGGGGGCTCGGCAGGGTAGATGCAGAGAGGATGTTTCCCCTCGTGAGGGAATCTAGAACTAGGGGGCATAGTTTCAGAATAAGGGGTCGCCCATTTAAAACTGAAATGAGGAGGAATCTCTTCTCTCAGAGGGTCGTAAATCTTTGGAATTCTTTGCTCCAGAGAGCTGTGGAGGTTGGGCCATTGAATAAATTTAAGGTGGAGATCGACAAATTTTTGAAAGATAAAGGAGTCAAGGGTTATGGAGAGCAGGCAGGGAAGTGGAGCTGAGTCCATGATCAGATCAGCCATGATCTTATTAAATGGCGGAGCAGGCTCGAGGGGCAAAATGGCCAACTCCTGCTCCTATTTCTTATGTTCTTATGTTCTTACTGCCAATTTAAAGCGGGCGCGAACCCACTTACTGTAGACGCTGTCATGTAACCGCTAAAATAACACTTCTTCCCTCTTATAGCTGATGAACATTCGTAACTTCATTTAATTTTTTTGAATCATTGAATTTTATTGAGGATAGAGAGGAATGTTTTAATCCCGTGAGTATTTGATGAAACCCAGAGTTAGCTGGGATGGGTCATCTCGCGACGAACCCCGTTAGTTAGACTTTTTTAGTTAGGTTTGTGAAAGGCGCGATATAATTCTACCTGGCTAGTGATTTCCGTATCGCGCACTCGCCTTACCTCAGTGTCCTGGAAGCGGCTTACAAAGTCACCAAAGGAGATTCGGGATAATCCGGCAATTCCTAAACTACAAACAAAGACACAGTTTAACAATTAACATCCACAAACATTGTCCCATCAGCAGGAAGGACACTGAGCAAAGACACAATACAAAGCTTTCAAACAATGACAGGAATCAGTCAGGTTGAAACCATCAGGTTGTTTAACGTCGACAATGATGTTAAATTCCGTTAAGTAGAAAGTGATTAAAAAAGCTTAAGGGATTCTGGGCTTCATAAATAGAAGCATAGAGTACAACAGCAAGGAAGTTATGATGAAACTTTATTGGTTCGGCCTCAACTGGAGTATTGTGTCCAATTCTGGGCACCGCACTTTAGGAAGGATGTGAAGGCCTTAGAGAGGGTGCAGAAAAGATTTACGAGAATGGTTCCAGGGATGAGGGACTTCAGTTACGTGGATAGACTGGAGAATCTGGGGTTGTTCTCCTTGGAGCAGAGAAGGTTGAGAGGAGATTTGATCGAGGTGTTCAAAATCATGAGGGGTCTGGACAGAGTAGAGAGAGAAACTGTTCCCATTGGTGGAAGGGTCGAGAACCAGAGGACACAGATTTAAGATGATTGGCAGAAGAACCAAATGCGACATGAGGGATAACTTTTTTATGCAGCGAGGGGTTAGGATCTGGAATGCACGGCCTGAAAGGGTGGTGGAGGCAGACTCAATCGCGGCTTTCAAAAGGGAGTTGGATAAGTGCAGGGCTACGGGGAAAGGGCGGGGGAGTGGGACTGACTGAGGTGCTCTTGCAGAGAGCCGGCACGGGCTCGACGGGCCGAATGGCCCCCTCTGTGCTGTAACCGTTCTATGATTCTATGAGTTCAGGACCAGAGGACACAATTCACAATCCTCGCGCAAGTGTAGAAATGAGGGGAAAAAAGCATATTTTCCGCACAAATTGATGTGCGGAATAAATTTCTGGAGAAGAGAGTTGATTCAGGGACATTTGTCGCTTTTAAAGAGGAACTGGATCAAGGACTGGTGAGTGGGATTGTGTGCCGGAGAGATGTTCACAAACACTGCTCTCAGAAGGTAGACAGGGAAAGGAAATTAAAGTCAAGGAACAACAGGGATCAGCTGGGGTGGGGGAACACAAGAGTGGAATGATCAAACATTGCATGGAGCTCGGTTCTTGTCACCAAGACACAGAGGAGACAGTTCAAGGAATACAATGAGGCTGGTCTCGATGTAGATAGACTCCACCAAAGTCCTGAGCGAGACTTAGCTACCAAACCGGGGAGAATAATGTGGATACTCCGAGAGATTCCCCCAAGTACACTGTACCATTGCTCTCATTAACCTCCTCCAATTATTCGCAAAAAATGTACGCGGAAATGTATTTAAAGATAATAATTACCTGCCGAGGAGAGAATTAACCTGTTGCGTACTTAAGTATCCGCACAAATTCCACAGAATCCTTGTCAGTGCTTCCCTGCATCAACACAAGCAGTTTATGATTGGTTAATATGCCAACAACAACAACTTGTCTTTATATAGCACCTTAACATAGCAAAACGTCCCTAAGGCCCTTCACAGGAGTGTAAATAAAACAAAATTTGACAGCGAGGAGATATTCGATCAGATGACCATAGGCTTGGTCAAAGAGGCAGGTTTTAAGGAACGTCTTAAAGGAGGAGAGAGAGGCGGAGAGGTTTAGGGAGGGAGTTCCAGAGCTTGGGGCCCAGGCAATTGTGGAGAAATTAAAATTGGGGATACGCAAGAGGCTAGAATTGGAGGAGCACAGACATCTCGGGAGGGGGGGCCTGTTGGGCTGGAGGAGGTTACAGAGATAGGGAGGGGCCATGGGTCATGGAGAGATTTGAATACAAGGATGAGAATTTTAAAATATGTGGATCAGCGAGCACAGGGGCGTTGGTGGGTGAGCAGAACCTGCTGTGAATTAGGACACGGGCAGCCAATGTTTGGATCAGCTCTAGTTTACGGAGAGTGGAAGGTGGGAAGCCAGCTAGGAGAGCGTTGGAATAGTCCAGTCTATTCATGGCATACCTTCAATATCACACATTGATTTTTCGATGACCTTATGTTAGATTAGAACAAGGTGATTCAAAAAGGATTAATAATTGCAATTATTGAACAAAAATTATAATATTACAACAACAAAAACAACACGCTATATCGTGCCTTAAATGTAGAAAACTATTTGGACTCTGGTTTAAATATTTGAATTGGATGAACACTTAGTTCAGCTGGTGCTCAACACGACTAAGCTCAACGGGCCTATACTCATTGGAGTTTAGAAGAATGAGAGGTGATCTTATAGAAACGTGTAAGATTCTGACGGGCTCAACAGGGTAGATGCAGAGAGGATGTCCCCCCGCCCCCGTGGAGAAATCTAGAACTAGGGGGCATAGTCTCAGAATAAGGGGTCGTCCATTTAAGACGGAGATGAGGAGGAATTTCTTCTCTCAGAGGGTCGTGAATCTTGGGAATTCTCTGCCCCAGAGAGCTGTGGAGGCTGGGTCGTTGAATATGACAGATTTTTGAATGACAGGGGAGTGAAGGGTTACGGGGAGCGGGCAGGAAAGTGGAGTCGAGTCCATGATCAGATCAGCCATGATCTTATTGAATGGTGGAGCAGGCTCGAGAGGCCGTATGGCCGACTCCTGCTCCGATTTCTTATGTTCTTATGTTCTTAAGCAGGTGTCTGAACCAAAATGGCGGAAGACGCATTTCCGTAGAGTTTTGGGCGCGTGCGATCGCCACCCGATACCGGTGAATTTCACAGCGGTAGAACAGCTGACGAGAGGTCCAACTGATCCCCCTTGCTTTGACAGGAATTTCTCTTGGTGACCGAGCCTCCCCTACTTACTACAGGGAAGAAGGGGGAACATCTGTACAACACTTCAAAGTGTCCACAGAGCGACTCAAAGCGTTTCACG
Source organism: Pristiophorus japonicus (assembly GCF_044704955.1). Classification (NCBI taxonomy): domain Eukaryota; kingdom Metazoa; phylum Chordata; class Chondrichthyes; family Pristiophoridae; genus Pristiophorus; species Pristiophorus japonicus. The sequence goes on from NC_091991.1 coordinate 11,446,513, forward strand.
GCCAATGAATTACTTAGATCTTAAAATGTAATTTAAAAATGTTCCATTTTTTTTAACTTCGCGTTATCTATTTCTCAGCTTCCACATCCCAGCGAAAGAATATTAGAGCCAGAAAGCTGGATTTGATGGTGTAGATACTGGGGGAACTGGCTGATAGGATATGGTGCCTAACTAATGTAAAAACTGCTTATCTTTACTCAAGGAAACGACAAGCATCAGCATTAATTAATAATAATTAACTTCTGTCACAGTCCATCGTTCCTGTAATTTATCATTGATAATTTAAGGTAAGCATTAACAGGTTTGTGACGTTTAATCCGACTGTTTCTGCAGCATTGAAGAGACATTCAGGCAACGCACTCCACGCCCAAAATAAACCCCGCTCTATTAACGACAAAACGAGGGCCTGCCATCCATCAAGACTTCTGGCTTTCTCCCAAAGAGAAGTCTTTTGTAGAATTTATGACTTACTTTGAAACTATGCCTCCTCCCTTAGGGTCGCTCGCCTGAAACATCTGTCGCACTGTGTGAGAACTGGAGTTCAACTTTTCACGGATCAGCGCCATGACCTGGTGTTAAAGGGACCACGGGACACGGCGTTATATGGTGACGTGAATCCGTGATAACAAATGACAGATTAAATCAAGTCCTCTGTGTCTCAACACGTCACTAACACTCACGCCCGCGCACACAGATATTCACACATCTGCATTCGTATATATCATCATAGGCAGTCCCTCGAAACGAGGATGACTTGCTTCCACGCCAAAAAAAAGGATGAGTTCACAGGTGTTTCGAAAGAAGGACCTGAACTACATCCTGAAGGGTGGAAGATGCCTGTGAGTGGATTTTTTTAACGTGGGGTGGCCGTTGCACACCAGCCACCACACGGGCTTGACAGAGCGAGGTCTTGGTCCAGTGGCAAGGGTTAACCAAGACAACTGATGACCTGCTCTGCTTCACGGACCCAGTGCGCACACAGATCGCAGTGTGGGCTGGCCCGTGCCGCCCCTGGGCCCCTGGCCCTGAACTCGCGCCTTCCCCTGGGCCCCGGTCACATCCCTCCACAGTCTCTCACAACTCTCTCGCCCCGATCTCGCCGCTCCTGCGGCATCTGCCCACGCTCCAATCACCGACCTGGACCTTGCTGACGTCACTCTTCGCTGCCGTTGTCCTCCTGCACCAGCTCACGCTGTACCTTGCCGTGGCATGTCTCCACGCTGCACCTGGGCTTCCGCTCGCCGCTCCTTTTATGGCCCCGACCGTCATTAACAGCAACTTGCATTTTATATAATCCCCTGGGAGGACAGACGCACCAACATCAGCGTGCTCGATCAGGCCAACATCCCCAGCATTGAAGCACTGACCACACTTGATCAGCTCCGCTGGGCAGGCCACATCGTTCGCATGCCTGACACGAGACTCCCAACGCAAGCGCTCTACCCCTTCCCGGCAAACGAGCCAAAGGTGGGCAGAGGAAACGTTACAAGGACACCCTCAAAGCCTCCCTGATAAAGTGCAACATCCCCACTGACACCTGGGAGTCCCTGGCCAAATACCGCCCGAAGTGGAGGAAGTGCATCCGGGAGGGCGCTGAGCACCTCGAGTCTCGTCGCCGAGAGCGTGCAGAAATCAAGCGCAGGCAGCGGAAGGAGTGTGCGGCAAACCAGTCCCACCCACCCCTTCCCTCAACGCCTATCTGTCCCACCTGTGACAGGGACTGTGGTTCTCGTATTGGACTGTTCAGCCACCCAAGGACTCATGTTAAGAGTGGAAGCGAGTCTTCCTCGATTCCGAGGGACTGCCTATGATGATAATGATGCATTTATATCGGAAACGCTCAGAGAGAAACCGAGTTAACGTTTCAGATCGATGACGTCAGAGTTGTGACGAAGGGTGGATGACCCGAAACGTTAACTCTGCTTCTCTCTCCACAGATGTTGCCTGACCTGCTGAGATTTCCAGCATTTTCTATTAGAAATGTAACAGGTTTTAAGCAAGTACAGCAGCAGGGGAAGGCGAGCAGGGGAGGAAAGAACAAAAGGGAAGGTCTATGATAGGGTGGAAGGCAGGAGAGATTAAATGACAGAAGAGGTGATGGTGCGAGGCAAAAGGGGGCAGTAATGGGTCAAGTTAAGAAACTCTGGCCTAGAAATTGGCTGCGTTTGCGCCGCTCGTTAGCGCCCCGGGGAGCGCTGACATCGACCCCCGCCATATTGGGCGGGAGTTTAGTGCCGGCGCTATGGCGTTGCGCCCCCGATTTCCTGCGCCCGGAGATTGTGACATCATCACCGCGCGCATCGCCCCATTAGCGCCCCGGACGTGAAATTTACTTCCGCCCCCGGGAGCAACGGCAGGCGTAAACGGCGACAGCTGCAGGGGGGCGCCAATCGGGCGGCCGGCCACTACCGGGGCGATGATAAAAGGCGAGATGGCCGAGGTTAGAAAAAAAAACGTTGTGGTTGCCATTTTCTTCGCGGGTTCCTGCCCGGGATCGTTCACCGCGGTGCTCTGCTCGAGTGCCGACTGATCGCGCGGGATCGCCACTCCTTGGGTGGTCCAGGTCGATGATGTTTAAAAATTGCAGAGCCTGCAGTGATGGCCCATCCCTTTGAGTGAGGGAAGGGCCCTTTGAACGCGGCCCAGTGTGCAGCATTGCTGAGGTCTCCGTCTCGCACACGTCCTTTCGCGCTCCAAGAAGGAAGTGGAACGCTTGATTTAGCACACCACTTCCTTCCTGGAGCACTGAAGCCAATTTTTTGAGAGCAGGAAAACAGTAACACCAAACATTAAGATTCCAAGCTTTCAAGAGTGACCGCCCCCCGCCAAAATGTGGCGATAATGAATTTCTGCCCCAAAGAATCTGTCTAGAGGAGGTGTGAATGGCAGCAGCAGAATCATTACCTGCTGTCTGAAAAAATGAGAGCAGAGGTTATGCTCTGAAACTGTTGAACCAATGTTGAGTCGGGAAGGCTGTAAAGTGCTTCGTCGAAATCGCCAAATTTCTGCAATCTCACGATTACTTCCTTTGTAAAGCCAGTGAGCAGCTTGCGTGGGACCTCCAGACCGCTGCTCGGTCGCACAGCTTAACGGGGACGTTGGTGGAGACTATCTACACGCAATTAATCTTTCCTGCCCTCCCCCCTATCACACACCTTCCCCTTTGTTCATTCCTCCCCTCCCCCCTTTCCCTGCCCCTACACTTGCTTAAAAACCTCTAACTTCTTCCTTTTCTGATGAAGGGTCATCGACCTGAAACGTTAACTCTTTCTCTCCCCATAGATGTTGCCCGAACGGCTGAGAGTCTCCAGCAGTTTTATTTCAGATTTTCAGCATCCAATATATATATATATATATATATACCTTTGTCATGTATCCAAACATGTTTACTGCTTGTACTATTACATATGATGTGCCACCAGAGGGCACTACTGTGGGAAACTTGTACACCAGCTGTATGGTCACTAAGGTGTGTCACCAGAGGGCACTGCAGTGGGAGACTTATAGGTTACCTGTACAGGTGGGCCAGGCCTAGTATAAAAGGCAGGCCACCAGGTGTGATCCTCACTCTGGAGTTATATTAAATGGATTAAGGTCACTACAGTTCAAGTGCAATACATTGCCTCATGAAGTCATTATCAGAGCATCTAAACACATAACAACAATGCACTCACAAATATGCACACACACTTGAGACACATTCGAGATCAGCGCCCTGGAACGTTTTTTTACGTTAAAGGCACGATATAAAAGAAGGTTGTTGTACCACTCGTTCGCACACAAATGAGGAGAATTGCAAAGATGAATCAACTTGCTTTAATTTCTTTTAAGTGCTAAATGGCATAACAAGGTGAGGCTCCTTTAACAAGGACAGGGTCCCACAGCGATGGCCCTGGGGGTGTTGGGACACAGCAGGATGTGGACCATCCACACACACCCCACATTCCGATACACGCTTCACCAGTTCAAGTTGACAAGATAATCGACATAGGCAGTCCCTCAAAATCGAGGAAGACTCGCTTCCACTCTAAAGGTGAGTTCTCAGGTGACTGAACCGTCCAATACGGGAATTACAGTCTGTCACAGGTGGGACAGACAGTTGTTGAGGGAAAGGGTGGGTGGTGAGTCTGGTTTGCCGCACTCTCCTTCCGCTGCCTGCGCTTGGTTTCTGCATGCTCTCGGCGACGAGACTCGAGGTGCTCAGTGCCCTCCCGGATGCACTTCCTCCACTTAGGGCGGTCTTTGGCCAGGGACTGCCAGGTGTCAGTGGGGATGTTGCACTTTATCAAGGAGGCTTTGAGGATGTCCTTGTAACGTTTCCTCTGCCCACCTGGGGCTCACTTGCCGTGAAGCAGTTCCGAGTAGAGTCCTTGCTTTGGGAGTCTTGTGTCGGGCATGCAGACAATGTGGCCCGCCCAACGGAGCTGGTCGAGTGTGGTCAGTGCTGCAATGCTGGGGATATTGGCCTGATCGAGAACACTGATGGTGCGTCTGCCCTCCCAGGGGACCTGCAGGATCTTGCGGAGACATCGTTGATGGCGATGGGAAGGAGGTGATTCAGTCGCTTTAGTTCAGCCATCTAGAAAGACACATCAGTCCCCACTCCCCACCCCCCACCATGGATAACTCTGCATTTAACTTTCTGGGGGTGAAATTGGTCACGGGGCGAGAGCACGAAACAGGCAATGGGGAAACGACAGCCCGTCTTACACCAGCCCGATTTTTGTTTCCAGTGGCCTCAGTTGCTAAATTAAAGCCGGATCACATGTGGTAGCTAATGTTTGTCCGATGTGCGTACTGCTCAGAAGACAGAGCACCTTCCGATGGTGATGCTTTTAAGGGGGAGCTGAATAAACACATGAGGGAGAAAGGAAGCGAATTTGCTGATTGGCTGAGATGAAGAGGGGTGGGAGGAGGCTCGTGTGGAGCATGGAGCAGTTGGGCCGAATGGCCTGTTTCTGTGCTGTAAAAGTCGTCGTAATTCTATGTAATTTTACACTCAGTGGTAGCAATAAGCGTAAGTGACTGCAGGCCTATCTGGGATGGTCGCTGTGGCCAGAATGACGACTGGGGGAGACAGATTGCAATCACAGTGCCATTTAGAGCTGTGACTGACAGTTTCATTGCTTCACAGGATTGCATCATCAGGTCAGAGTCAGGAAATGATGATCCCTGGGTCCAAAGTCGATCTGTTATTCAGTTGAGATTCAGAATCGATAGGTTAATTGGTGACATCTGTCTGTAACACTTCTCTGTAACGTCCCCTGGGGGTGTGTGTGTGGGGGGGGGTGGGGGTGCGCTAGAAAACGATCGTGAAACACGGGAGAATAGATTAGCCTTTCAAAGCTCTGTTTCCGTCCACAGCCAGCCAGGTGGAGGTGCTGTCGGGTATGTAGACGTGCGGCACTCGGCCACGGGGAAGGAGGGATCGGGGGGGGGGGGGGGTGGGGTTGGCAGTGGTGGGTGCGGGGGAGGGGTGTGGCATGATAGGTGGCCTGAGTGGGGAGGTCAGAACATTGGTGTAATGTATTTGCTTCATGGACTCTTTGCTTAAGAATTCATAATACCACGATGCTGTTAAGAACTAGTTGGTTTATTAGCAAAGGTTTAACAATCACACGACACATTACCAGTTCATCCACCAGGCTCACAACCACCTGCCTCATCGTATCCCCCGAACCCAACTGGCTGGGGTTTTATTGAGTCTTGCGAACATCACGTGACTGGCTAATCCACTCCCAACTCAACAGCTCTACAACTATTTTAAGTTGAAACATTAATACAAGTGCCCCCTTATTAAAGGGGCACTAAAACTGACAAACTTAAACAAATTAAACTTTAGACATTAAGGATCAAATTTAAATTTGGTTGCCGGGGGTGATGATGCACTCCAGTCCCTCCGGCGCCCACCTCTCGCGGAAGGCCACGAGCGTACCGGTGGACACCACGTGCTCCATCTCCAGGGACACCCTGGCCCGGATGTAACAGCGGAAGAGAGGCAGGCAGTCGGGCTGAACGACCCCCTCGACCGCCCGCTGCCTGGACCAGTTAATGTCCATCTTGGCCATGCCCAGGAGCAGTCCTACGAGGAGGCCTTCCGACCTGCCCGCTCCCTCAACAGTTCTACAAACCTGTGAGCATATTCACTGGTGCATACATTACAGCCGGGAAGGCGAGGGGGGGATCGGAGGCCTCAGGGGTGGGGTAGGGGTAGTGGGGGGGGGGGGGGGGAGGGGGCAGGTCGGAGGTGCCAGGGGATGTCTGATCACGGGGGGTGGGTGAGGCAGGGATGCTGGATCCAGCAGGTAAGTGTAAAGGCTTTTACCTCTGGGATCCAGCAGTCCTCGCCTACCTTTAGCCAGAGTTAAATTTGCAATGGTGGATCACCGTGAGGCAAGCCAGCCCCACTGTAGTATTTAAGACCCGCCTCCTGGCAGTGGGTTGGCTGCCCTGCCCCCGTCCCACCTCCGTAACACCACAAGTGGGCGAGCTGGAGGCGGGTTGGGCTCGGGATTCCATTTTTAACTCTTTAACCTCCCACCCGACCCCAACCCCCGCGGGGAAACATCCTCACTGCATCTACCCTGTCCAGCCCCCTCAGAATCTTATATGTTTCAATAAGTCTTCTAACCTCAAATGAAGCTGTCAGATTGTCATAAAAACCCAACTGGTTCACTGATGTCCCTTTAGGGAAGGAAACCTGCTGCCCTTACCTGGTCTGGGCCTATATGTGACTCCAGACCCACACCAACATGGTTTACTTTCTGCAGAGGTCTAGCAAACCGTTGTGTGGTTGCAAACTCGGGATGGGCTATCAATGCCGGCCTTGGCAGTGATACCCACATTCCTCAGTTAGTAGTGGTAGGATTTCCCCTTAAATGATAGATGTCTCAAACTCAAGACAAAGAACTGACAGTTTATTTCATTACTGCAGTTATCTACCAGACACTAACTGAGCAAAGGTTTAACAACGATGCTCGGCACATAAGGACATAAGAAATAGGAGCAGGAGTCGGCCATTTGGCTCCTCGAGCCTGCTCCGCCATTCAATAAGATCATGGCTGATCTGATCCTGGCCTCAACTCCACTTCCCTGCCCGCTCCCCAGAACCCTTTACTCCCTTATCGTTCAAAAATCTGTCTATCTCCACCTCAAATATATTCAATGACCCAGCCTCCACAGCTCTCTGCGGCAGAGAATTCCACAGATTCGTGACCATCTGAGAGAAGAAATTCCTCCCCATCTTCGTCTTAAATGGGCGACCCCTTATTCTGAGACTATGCCCCCTAGTTCTGGATTCCCATGAGGGGAAACATCCTCTCTGGATCTACCCTGTCCAGCCCCCTCGGAATCTTATATATTTCAATAAGTCTTCTAAACTCAAATGAGCACAGGCCCAACCTGCTCAGCATTTCCTCATAAGACAAACCCCTCATCCCAGGAACATTGGGCTGGTATCTAAGTCACTTGTACAAGGGCCAGGATTGAAGCAAAAGTTCAGGAGAACGGAAATGGCCGTACCAACCTTGCTTGTGTCGAGTGTCTGTCTGGGTGAACACACCATGGAGAATCGTCCCATCGCAGTGTGAGCTCGAGATCCTTCATCATTGCCCCTGAGCAGCCCTACAGTGAAATACACAAAGTGGGGATTTAACACACGTAAAACAGTGAGAACGAGGGGAAACACAATAGAAACACTCTGCGGGTCGGGCACCATCTGCTGAGAGCAAATAGAGACGGTTTCAGGTTCTGATCCTTTTTCAGGACTCTGAGACATCACCTGAGGTAAAGAGTGTTCGAAGTCCAGACCCTCAAATCTACTACCAAGCTCATGGTCTACTGGGCTGTAGTAATACCCACCCCCCTGTATGGCTCAGAGACATGGACCATGTACAGAAGACACCTCAAGTCGCTGGAGATATATCACCAACGATGTCTCCGCAAGATCCTACAAATCCCCTGGGAGGACAGACGTACCAACATTAGCGTCCTCGTCCAGGCTAAATCCCTAGCATTGAAGCACTGACCACACTCGACCAGCTCCGCTGGGCAGGCCACGTGGTCCACATGCCAGGCACGAGACTCCCAAAGCAAGCGCTCTACTCGGAGCTCCTTCACGGCAAACGAGCCAAAGGTGGGCAGCGGAAACGTTACAAGGACACCCTCAAAGCCTCCCTGATAAAGTGTGACCTCACCACGGACACCTGGGAGTCCCTGGCCAAAGACCACCTTAAGTGGAGAAAGTGCATCCGGGAGGGCGCTGAGCACCTCGAGTCTCATCGCCGAGAACATACAGAAACCAAGCGCAGGCAGCGGAAGGAGCATACGGCAAACCAGACTCCCCGCCCACCCCTTCCCTCAATGACTATCTGTCCCACCTCTGACAGGATCTGTGGCTCTCGTATTGGTCTGTTCAGCCACCAAAGAACTCACTTCAGGTGTGGAAGCAAGTCTTCCTCGATTCCGAGGGACTGCCTATGATGATGATGGTGATGATGGTTCTCTCTCCGCAGCTGTGCTGTGGTCTGCTGAGCATCTCCAGTGTTTCCCTGTTTCTGCTGAGAGATTGCCAGCAATCTGCAGTATTTTGCTTCTCCTTCAATGGGCCCCGATTTTAACACTGGGCGGATTCCCCCACTCAGGCCCGAGTTAAAATTGCAGTCGGGTCTCTATGATGCCATCGGGCCACGACATGCCCGTGTACAGAAGGAACCCGTTGGCTCCGGGTAACTGTCTGTGCTGCCCGCTCAGGGGAGCGAGTTAAAATTGCAGATGTTATGATCGTGGCGGCTTCCGGACGGGTCAGAACCGGGGCGATTTTAACTGCCAGTTTTCTGCTGAGCGAGTGGAGTTAAAATCGCCCCTAACCAGCTCGACAATGTTACATTTGATTAATATTTCCATGGCCTCATTGCTCATTAGTCCTGTAACTTCTCCCGCAAAGTCAATGTTAAAAATGGACATTGACTGCAAAGCTGGTGTTTCTGTTACTGAGGTTAGTACAAGGTCTGAGCTTGTTTGGTTATTTTGCACGGACAGTGTTTTATCTGATAACCTAATGCGTTTCAATAACCCAGCCTCCACAGCAAAAAATATAAGAAAGTTATTTTTCCGTAACCTGTGATAACCAGTTAAAAGTGAAAATCATTCAATCACTACACAATTATGCAAATATGGGGGCAAATGGAACCATTGTAAATCGTGAGCACTGATCCCTACGTTAGTGTTGTTCACTACAAACCACTGACTATCCACAGGTGGGGCTAGGGTGACACCGTTTTAACCACACGCACTGACTTCAGTAGAAAATTCCTCACACACACAATCCAGGTAAATGTTCTTCACACGCGTGTATTTACTGAACAAACATCTCCCACCGTTCGGTAACCAAGCAAGTAAAACACTCAACGATCCGAGAACACTCGCACTCTCTGCTTTCTATCTCCCCATTTTATCAATAAACAATAAAAAGGTTAAAGTTCACACGCCGTGCGAATACGGGTATTGCGATCACATGACCAGCGGCGGTATCTATTACTCATTTATTATTTACTGCTCTGAAATGTAATTAGACAGAACCTGGATTTACAACTAGCCACGTGTGGCCTGTGGCTAACGTAGCAGGCAACACGTCTCCATCAGTCAATTCCCACGATACGATACGCTCGGTGTCAGCTGTGGTGGAATTTGGTGCAAGCGTGTTAATGACAAGTCCAAATCAGAGCCAACTTCAACTCCCAACCGAGGATTCTTTCCATTAGTCTGCAGGTACAGCAAGTGATCAGGAAGGCAAATGGAATGTTGGCCTTTATTGCAAGGGGGGGATAGAGTATAAAAGCAGAGAAGTCCTGCTACAACTGCACAGGGTATTGGTGAGGCCACACCTGGAGTACTGCGTACAGTTTTGGTCTCCATATTTAAGGAAGGATATACTTGCATTGGAAGCTGTTCAGAGAAGGTTCACTAGGTTGATTCCAGAGATGAGGGGTTGACTTATGAAGATAGGTTGAGTAGGTTGGGCCTCTACTCATTGGAGTTCAGAAGAATGAGAGGTGATCTTATCGAAACATGTAAGATACGGAGGGGGTTCGACAAGATGGATGCAGAGAGGATATTTACATTTATAGGGGAAATTAAAACTAGGGGACATAGTTTTAGAATAAGGGGCCACCCATTTAAAACTGAGATGAGGAGGAATTTCTTCTCTCAGAGGGTTGTAAATCTGTAGAATTCTCTGCCTCAGAAGCTGTGGAGGCTGGGTCATTGAATATATTTAAGGCAGAGATAGACAGATTTTTGAGTGATAAGGGAGTAAAGGGTTATGGAGAGCAGGCAGGGAAGTGGAGCTGAGTCCATGATCAGATCAGGCATGATCTTATTAAATGGTGGAGCAGGCTCGAGGGGCCAAATGGCCGACTCCTGCTCCTAATTCTTATATTCTTATGTAAAGCAAAATATGTGGTGGTAACAGTAGAATGCTATTGGCTCTGGTCCGAAGTGTAAGGTGAGACTGAGATCTGTGCAACAAGGGGTTAAACAGGAGCTGGCTGGAGAACCACACAGTCAGGACCTCGGTGAGTACAGACTCATCAATTGCAGACGCTTCTTCACTCAGAGAATTGTGAACCTGTGGAATTCTCTACCACAGAACGTCGTTGAGGCCAGTTCATTAGATATATTCAAAAGAGAGTTAGATGTGGGCCTTACAGCTAAAGGGATCGAGGGGTATGGAGAGAAAGCAGGAATGGGGTACTGAAGTTGCATGATCAGCCATGATCATATTGAATGGTGGTGCAGGCTCGAATTTTCTATGTTTCTATGTTTCTATGCCCGTCGGCGATGCTGTCTATGAAGATTTATATAGTCCAGGGGGCAGGATTTTCCATCGCTTCATCACATGATTACTGGCCCTGGTTTGTTGGAGTTTTGCCCAGGACACTTTGTGAATGACCTACCTGCTGTCCGTGGAAATCAGAATGCATGGTCTTCATGATAGAGTTTCAAGCTCCTCTTCCCCGTGAGGCTTCATTCCTGGTACCTGTCTCTCTAACAATCGTACAGTGCAGATTCACCAGAATAATAACTTGGGCTTAAAGGCTTCAATGATGGGGACAGGTTGCTTTTGATTCCCTTGAGTTCAGGAGATTGATGTGTGATCTGATTGTTTAAAACCATTAAAGGATTTGATAGAGTAGATACAGAGAAATTATTTCTTCTGGTGGGGCAAGCCCAAAACAACCTTAAAATTAGAGTTCAGAACTGATGACAGAAATGCCGTCTTTCAGATGAGATGTTAAACCGAGGCCCCATCTGCCCTCCCAGGTGGTAGTGAAAGGTCCCACGATCACTATTTGGAAGAGGAGCAGGGGAAGTTATCCACGGTGTCCTGAGACAAGTATTTATCCCTCAACCAACATCACTAAAAACAGATGATCTGGTCATTATCACATTGCTGTTTGTGGGAGCTTGCTGTGCGCAAATTGGCTGCCGCGTTTCCTACATCACAACAGTGACTACACTTCAAAAGTACTTCATTGGCTGTAAAGCACTTTGGGACGTCTGGTGGTTGTGAAAGGCGCTATAGAAATGCAGGGAAATTTGGAACTCAGTCCCTCCAAAGGCTGTGATTAAGTTTTCAAGACTGAGGTGAAGAGATTTTTGTTGAGTAAGGGTGGCAAGGGATATGAAGAAAAGGCCCTAATTTTAAGGCTATGCTTCTTTGTGCTGGATTTCCCCACCAGGGGAAATAGCTTCTCTTTATTGACTCTATCAAACCCTTTAATCATTTTAAATGGTATTTAGTTACAGATTGGTCGTGATCTAACTGAATGGCGGAACAGGCTCATGGGGCTGAATAAAAGAAAAGATGGAAAGTATTGAATTTATATAGCACTCTTAACCACCTCAGGCCATCCCAAAGTGCTTCACAGCCAGCTCAGTACTTTTGGAGTGCAGTCACTGTTGTAATGTGGGAAACGCGGCAGCCAATTTGCGATACATCTACTTATAAGGAATAGTATTAACTAGTTCACACTGAGGAATTAGTGCAATGTGGCTGGTGTTGCTGCCTGTTTGCTGGGGACAGTGTAGGTGGACAGTGCAGGGGCAGCACGGGCCCAGCCCACACTGCGATCCATGGAGAGTAGGGAGCATGTGTGTGCACTAGGGCCGTGCAGCAGAGCTGGTCTGCAGTCGTCTTGGTTAACCCTTGCCACTGGACCAAGACCCAGCTCTGTCAAGCCCCGTGTGGTGGCCACCCCACGGTAAAAGAAATCCACGCACAGGCGTCTTCCACCCTTCAGTAGGTAGTTCGGGACCTGGAATGTCAGCTCCCTCATCCCTTTCTGGTGTGGAAGCAAGTCATCCTCGACAGGAGTGACTGCCTAATATTAGGTGGACGCTCAGTTGTGGGGCTTATCGGAATCCAATGAGAGGAACTTGAGCATGATCACTGGTGGAGACGGCAATGCGTCTACCAACTCCTTCCATCGTAGACGCTTCTGCATGGGGTGCAGCTGCCTGAAGCCTCTTTCGCACCAGCAAACGGGTCCTGATATGGTTTCAGGCAGGGGCCAGGGCCACCTAAAAGAAAGGCCCCGACGTATTGAGCGGAGGCCGGAACGTGCGCTCGGATTGGCCGTGGGCTTTCGCTTGGTTCAAATCACCGGAGCAACAACCTTCAACTTCTTCCCCTCTGATTCTTAGTGTTCTACATTACAACAGTGACTACACAATCAAAAAGTACTTCATTGACTGGAAAGCACTTTGCGATATCTTGAAAGAAAGAAAGACTTGCATTTCAATAGCACCTTTCATGACCACCAGACGTCCCAAAGCACTTTACAACCAATGAAGTACTTTTGGAGTGTAATCACTGTTGTAATGTAGGGAAACGCGGCAGCCAATTTGCGCACAACAAGCTCCCACAAACAACAATGTGATAATCTTGTTTTTTTAATGTTGGTTGAGGGATAAATATTGGCCTAAGAGACCAGGGATAACTCCCCTGCTCTTCTTTGAAATAGTGCCATGGGATCTTTTACGTCCACCTAGAGAGCAGACGGGGTTTAACGTCTCATCCAAAAGACGGCACCTCCAACAGTGTAGGGCTCCCTCAGTACTGCCCCTCCGACAGTGCAGGGCTACATCAGTACTGCCCCTCTGACAGTGCAGCGCACCCTCAGTACTGCTCCTCCGACAGTGCAGGGCTACCTCAGTATTGTCCCTCCGACAGTGCAGCGCTCCCTCAGTACTGTCCCTCCGACAGTGCAGTGCTCCCTCAGTACTGCCCCTCCAACAGTGCAGCACTCCCTCAGTACTGCCCCTCCGACAGTGCAGCGCTCCATCAGTACTGCCTCTCCAACAGTACGGCACTCCCTCAGTACTACCCCTCCAACAGTGCAGCGCTCCCTCAGTCCTGCCCCTCCGACAGTGCAGCACTCCCTCAGTACTGCCCCTCCGACAGTACAGCGCTCCCTCAGTATTGTCCCTCCGACAGTGCAGCGCTCCCTCAGTACTGTCCCTCCGACAGTGCAACACTCCCTCAATACTGCCCCTCTGACAATGCAGCGCTCCCTCAGTACTGCCCCTCCGACAGTGCGACGCTCCCTCAGTACTGCCCCTCCAACAGTGCGGCACTCCCTCAGTACTGCCCCTCCAACAGTGCAGCGCTCCCTCAGTACTGCCTCTCCAACAGTACAGCACTCCCTCAGTACTGCCCCTCCAACAGTGCGGCACTCCCTCAGTACTACCCCTCCAACAGTGCAGCGCTCCCTCAGTCCTGCCCCTCCGACAGTGCAGCGCTCCCTCAGTAATGCCCCTCCAACAGTGCGGCACTCCCTCAGTACTACCCCTCCAACAGTGCAGCGCTCCCTCAGTCCTGCCCCTCCGACAGTGCAGCGCTCCCTCAGTACTGCCTCTCCAACAGTACGGCACTCCCTCAGTACTGCCCCTCCAACAGTGCGGCACTCCCTCAGTACTACCCCTCCAACAGTGCAGCGCTCCCTCAGTCCTGCCCCTCCGACAGTGCAGCGCTCCCTCAGTACTGCCTCTCCAACAGTGCAGCGCTCCCTCAGTAATGCCCCTCCAACAGTACGGCACTCCCTCAGTACTGCCCCTCCAACAGTGCGGCACTCCCTCAGTACTACCCCTCCAACAGTGCAGCGCTCCCTCAGTCCTGCCCCTCCGACAGTGCAGCACTCCCTCAGTACTACCCCTCCAACAGTGCAGCACTCCCTCAGTACTGCACTGGGAGTGTCAGCCTGGACTTTGAACCCACAACCTTCAGACTCAGAAGCGAGTGTGCTGCCCACTGAGCCACAGCTGACAGCTGTGAAAGGTTCTAAAGAAATGCCAGTGCTCTGCTGTTTTTCAGTTACACGAGTTTAAGTAGTTTGATTGAATTTTTTGGTTTTGATGTCACTAAATCGATCTGGAATATTTTCGGTTGTGCTCGTGCTCTCCAGGGCCGTATATAGCAGGGCCGGTGCAGATAATCGCCGCGCACAGCGTATCTGTGGCCAACATCGCAAACCACTACAGGGTCAATCTGCAAAAGCTGTTGAATTTGCAAAGACCTGAGCTATTTCAATAGTCCTTTACCCTTGAACTTTCACCGTACTTCCCATTTCCGAGGAGCTTGCTATTCCAAAGATTGTGCCTCGTGATTCGAATGTCAATGCACAGTTCTCCCCATTTGGGAGATTCTGATGGTCTAAAGCACCCCTGCGGAGAGGAGAATTGCTTCCTTTTTGTGTTGCATTCTCCAATCCTCCTTTCCTACTGTACAAGATATACAATATCATTGCCTCATGTGTAGCCCTACATTTCCATTGGGAACACCAATGCAGGTGAACAACAGATGTCTCATCAGCTGATGACCATTCTATTTGGAGTGCTTTGACGAAACTGCAAAGAAATTATATTAGAAATAAAGAAAGACTTCCAAAGACCTAATCATAGAAATCTGCGGCACAGAAGGAGGCCATTTGGCCCATCGTATCCGTGCCGGCCGACCAAGAGCTACCCAGCCTAATCCCACTTTCCAGCTCTTGGTCCGTAGCCCTGTAGGTTACGGCACTTCAAGTGCACATCCAAGTATCTTTTAAATGTGGTGAGGGTGTCTGCCTCTACCTCCCTTTCAGGCAGTGAGTTCCAGACCCCCACCACCCTCTGGGTGAAAAAAGTTCTCCTCAACCCCCGTCTAATCCTTCCACCAATTACTTTAAATCCACAACCCCTGGTTATTGATAATGTAGGAAACACGGCAGCCAAATTGTGCACAGCAAGGTCCCATAAACAGCAATGATATAAATGGCCAGATAATCCATTTTATTTTGGTTCAGGGATAAACATTGGCCAGGGCACTGGGGAGAACTCCTTCAAAAAGTGCCATGAGATCTTTTACATCCACCTGAGAGGGCAAACATCTGATAGACAGCACCTCCAACAGTGCAGCACTCCCTCAGGACTGCACTGGCAGTGTCAGCCCGGATTGTGTGCTCAAGTCTCTGGAGCGGGACCAATAACCTTCGGACTCAAAGGCAAGAGTGCTACCCACTGAACCATGGCTGACTCTTGTGTAAGACATTATAGCTTGGCTTGTGTCAGTTGTGACTCAGTGGGTAGCACCCTCTCCTCCAAGTCAGAAGGTCGTGGGTTCAAAGCCCACTCCGGGGTCTTGAGCACATAAATCTAGGCTGACACTCCAGTGCAGTGCTGAGGGAGTGCTGCACTGTCGGAGGGGCAGTGCTGAGGGAGCGCCGCACTGTCAGAGGGGCAGTACTGAGGGAGTGCTGCACTGTCGGAGGGGCAGTACTGAGGGAGCGCCGCACTGTCGGAGGGGCAGTACTGAGGGAGCACTGCACTGTCGGAGGGGCAGCACTGAGGGAGCACTGCACTGTCGGAGAGGCAGTACTGAGGGAGTGCTGCACTGTCAGAGGTGCCATCTTTCGGCTGAGATGTTAAACCGAGGTCCCGTCTGCCCTCTCAGGTGGACATAAAAGATCCCATGGCACGATTGCGAAGAAGAGCAGGGGAGTTCTCCCCGGTGTCCTGGGGCCAATATTTATCCCTCAATCAACATCATTAAAACAGATTATCTGGCCATGATCACATTGCTGTTTGTGGGAGCTTGCTGTGTGCAAATTGACTGCCACGTTTCCCACATTACATCAGTGACTACACTTCAAAAGTACCTCATTGGCTGTAAAGCTATATAAATGTAAGTCTTTCTTTCTTTCCAATGTGGTTCCCAATCCTGACACCAACAATGGGTCATGAACTGATCTTGTTTAATGCCAGTGTTCCCACTCTAGTTTGCCCCAAACCACAAGGACAATTCACAGACACGACTCACTAACTAGTTCTGTGCCTTTCAGAGCTGCATTTCAAGAATTTTTTTTTTTAACCTGCAAATGCTGGAAACCTGAAATAAAAGCAGAAAATGCTGATTGCACACAGCAGGTCAGTCAGCATCGGCAAAGAGAAAGGTGAGATTAATATCTACGGGGCTACGACTGATAAATTAAGCTGCCTTTTAACAGCGTGGTCCCAGAGAGGTAGAGTTGGAACAAAAGCACGTCACGAAAAGCAGAGCAGGAAAGGACTCGGCTGTGACAAATATCAGAGAACTCCAGGAATACAATTGCAGGTCAGGCAGCAACTGTGGAGAGAGGATTGTGGGGTTAGCGTTTCAGGTCTGTGTGTCCCGTTGTTAACCCTCTGTCTCTCTCTCTCTCTCTCTGCACCAATGCTGCCTGATAGCTGAGTGTTTCCAGCATTTTATTTCGAATCTTCAGTCTGTGCAGTATTTCACTTCCTATCTCAGCTGTAACAGTGTCGGGCTGGAGATCAGAAACTGAAGCAGAAGATGCCTGCAACGCAAAAGCAAAATACCGCGGATGCTGGAATCTGAAATAAAAACAGAAAATGCTGGAAATCTCAGCGGGTCAGGCAGCAGCTGTGGAGGGGAAGCAGAGTTAACGTTTCGGGTCGATGACCCTTCGTCAGAACTGGAGAGTGTTCGGAAAGAACAGGTTCTTAACAAGCACTGAAAGGGGGAGGGGAAGAAAGAACAAAAGGGAAGGTCTGTGATAGGGTGGAAGACAGGAGAGATTAGAGAGACAAAGGGGATGATGGGCCGAATTGAAATGGTAATGCCAGGAGTTGGAAAAACATTAGTCAAGATAGGGTGTGAATGGCAGGATAATGACCAGCTGCCATTGGAGACAAGGAGAGAAAAAACAGGCTCGGCGGGATGGGTGGGTGACGCGGGGTGTAGAAAGGGGGACAATTTTTGCAAAGAAGATGTCTGCCACATCTGCTACCCTATATACATGTCTCATTACACGATCTGATCACTGCACGATAGAAAGTCTGACTTAAATCCGCCTCCCCTATAACTTAACTGCCTGAGGTTCAAATGTTTGAATGCTGGATTAAATTTTCACTTTGGACTGCGATAGGAATTCAGAAAGGATATTTCCACTCATGGGGGAAACTAAAACTACGGGACATAGTCTCAGAATAAAGGGACACCCATTTAATACTGAGATGAGGAGGAATTTCTTCTCTGAGGGTTGTAAATCTGTGGAATTCTCTGTCCCAGAGAGCTGTGGTAGCTGGAACATTGAATATATTTAAAGAACATAAGAACATAAGAAATAGGAACAGGAGTAGGCCATACGGTCCCTCGAGCCTGCTCCGCCATTCAATAAGATCATGGCTGATCTGATCATGGACTCAGCTCCACTTCCCTGCCCGCTCTCCATAACCCCTTATCCCCTTATCGTTTAAGAAACTGTCTATTTCTGACTTAAATTTATTCAATGTCCCAGCTTTCACAGCTCTCTGAGGCAGCGAATTCCACAGATCAACAGCCCTCTGAGAGAAGTAATTTCTCCTCATCTCAGTTTTAAATGGGTGGCCCCTTATTCTAAGATCATGCCCTCTAATTCTAGTCTCTCCCATCAGTGGAAACATCCTCTCTGCATCCACCTTGTCAAGCCCCCTCATAATAATCTTATACGTTTCGATAAGATCACCTCTCATTCTTCTGAATTCCAATAAGTAGAGGCCCAACCTACTCAACCTTTCCTCATAAGTCAACCTCCTCATCCCCAGAATCAACCTAGTGAACCTTCTCTGAACTGCCTCCAAAGCTAGTATATCCTTTCGTAAATATGGAAACCAAAAATGCACACAGTATTCCAGGTGTGGCCTCACCAATACCCTGTATAACTGTAGCAAGGCTTCCCTGCTTTTACACTCCATCCCCTTTGCAATAAAGGCCAAAATTCCAATGGCCTTCCTGATCACTTGCTGTACCTGCATACTAACCTTTTGTGTTTGATGCACACATTCCGCTGTACTGCAGAACTTTGCAATCTTTCTCCATTTAAATAATAACTTGCTCTTTGATTTTTTTTCTGCCAAAGTGCATGACCTCACACTTTCCAACATTATACACCATCTGCCAAATTTTTGCCCACTCACTTAGCCTGTCTATGTCCTTTTGCAGATTTTTTGTGTCCTCCTCACACATTGCTTTCCCTCCCATCTTTGTATCGTCAGCAAACTTGGCTCATGTTCTTATTAATTAGTCAGCTTGTTGAAACTTGTCTCTTTGTTAAAGTGTTTAACGCTGGATAAAGCGATTGAAAACCGCTAATCCCTTCGGCAGCCTGCGAACCGCGAACTGATCTGGGCAGAAGTATATATTTTCAGGCACGAACAGAAGAACAGAAGAATTAGGAGCAGGAGTCGGCCATAAGGACCCTCGAGCTTGCTCCGCCATTCAATAGGATCGACAGGCGGCGTTGCTACGCAGAAAGCGGCAGGTGTGTGCAAAGACTGAATAGACGAAGAAGAATGGGAAACCTGATCTGATTCAATCAACGAAAGTCCGATGGCAGCACGGTGAGATTGCAGGTGGCTGCAGCACAGATTCCATCACGGGCTTCACACTTACACAGCGACTGCAACGCTAGATAATGATCATACAGCGGGCCATCTTGGCCAAGTGACAGGGAACAGAGCGTAGTGATGAACGGTTGTTTTTCGGACTGGAGGAAGGTATACGGTGGTGTTCCCCAGGGGTCGGTTCTAGGACCACTGCTTTTCTTGATATACATTAATGACTTGGACTTGTGAGTACAGGGCACAATTTCAAAATTTGCAGATGACACAAAACTTGGAAGTTTAGTGAACAGTGAGGAGGATGGTGATAGACTTGTGGAATGGGCGGACACGGGGTAGATGAAATTTAACGCAGAAAAATGTGAACATAAGAACATAAGAAATAGGAGCAGGAGTAGGCCATATGGCCCCTCGAGCCCGCTCCGCCATTTAATACGATCATGGCTGATCTGATCATGGATTCAGGTCCCCTTCCCTGCCTCCCCCAGCCGAAATGCCTTACCCCAGTCCAAGTGCATGCCTCCCCCCCGCCCCCTTCCCCCTCCCCCCACCATAGATGGGGCAGGCATTGTCTATGGATTGTTAACAGGTTTATTGGGTATGAAGTGAATAGTGACAGTGTCGTGACTTCTGGATATCATTCATTCCAACGATGTTCCTGAATTCCCTCTCTCTCCTCCAATTCCCCCGCCCTCCCCCATGTCACTCTCTCCCCCCCCCCAGCCTCTCTCTCTACCCCCCCCCCCCTGTCTCTCTCTCTCTCCGCCCAGCCTCTCTCTCTCTTTCTCCACAGCCTCTCTCTCACCACCCAGCCTCTCCACCCCCCCCCTCCAGCCCCTCTCACTCTCCCCCGTCTCTCTCTTCCCCCCCTCCCCCCAGCCTCTCTCTCTACCCCCCCAGCCTCTCTCTCTCTCCACCCCCACCGGTCTCTCTCTCTCTCCGCCCAGCCTCTCTCTCTCTTTCTCCACAGCCTCTCTCTCACCACCCAGCCTCTCCACCCCACCCCCTCCAGCCTCTCTCACTCTCCCCCGTCTCTCTCTTCCCCCCCTCCCCCCAGCCTCTCTCTCTACACCCCCAGCCTCTCTCTCTCTCCACCCCCTCCCCCACCCCCCCCCCACCCCCCAGCCTCTCTCACTGGAGGCCCCAAGGCCCTCCACTCGGCCCCAGGCTGGCCGGGGGGAGCCGGGGGATGCCAGGGGAGGAGGAGAGTTGGGGAGAGGCCGGGGGCGGGGGCCGGAGGGGGGCCTGGGGGAAAGCGTTGGAGCCTCAGGTCCTGCTTCTCGGCACCACGTGGTGGGAATGATTTGGCTGGGAGGGGGACGCGGAGCTTGACAGGGGCAGGGCTTGTCGCATGTCTGTCAAAAAAGGGAAGAACGGGCAGTGGGGGGCGTAGTTTGACAGAGAAAGTGCAGTACAAATAGTTCACCCCTTTATTGTTAGTACATCAGTAGTCCACTAGGTGGAGCTCTATAACATCCTGCTCCTCTTCAAATAGTGTCATGGGATCTTTATGTTCACCTGAGAGAGCAGACTGGGCCAGGTTTAACGTATCACCTGAGAGACGGCAACTCCAACAGTGCAGTACTCCCTCAGTCATCATCATCATAGGCAGTCCCTCGGAATCGGGGAAAACTTGTTTCCACTCTAAAAGTGAGTTCTCAGGTGGCTGAACAGTCCAATCTGGGAATTACAGTCTCTGTCGCAGGTGGGACAGACAGTGGTTGAAGGAAAGGGAGGGTGGGACTGGTCAGTCACAGCATCCTTACAGGCGCAATGTCACCATTAAAGACATATTTGCAAAGCTTTTTATTTGTTTGGAGTGTAAAAATTGAGCGAGAATGTTTTGTTGGAAAGACTTGAAGGGATGGGATGATTTGCTTTAATGTAATTTTTGTTAATCTTTCATTCTAAGGATGTGGGCATTGCTGGCATTGCCAGCATTTATTGTCCATCCCCATTGTTTATATAATCTCAGCCCTTGGCTATCCAGGTAAACACTCAGAGATTGTCCTTTATAGTGGCCCGGCTACTTTTTGAGATTGAAAGAAGGACTTGCATTACTATAGCGCCTTTCAGGACCTCAGGAGCTCCCAACGCGCTTTACAGCCAATGAAGTACTTTTTAACGTGCTGTCACTGTTGTAATGTGGGAAACGCAAAAGCCAATTTGCGCACAGCAAGCTCCCACAAACAGCAATGTGGTAAATGATCAGATCATTTGTTTTTAGGGGTCGGTTGAGGGATAGATATTGTCCCAGGAACCCGGGGATAACGTCACTGCCATGAGTTCCCCCTTGCCTCTCCTCATCCGCCCCCTCCCTCTCCCGCTCTCCCCCACTTCCCTCTCCCAATCACTTCCATCCCACCTGGTCACCCCCCCCCCCCATCCTAATTGCTCCCATCACGTGTGCTCCCACCCCGCCACGTCTCACGATTGTACCCCCACCCCTCCCCCCAACCCCCCCCCTCCCCCCAACAGGACCTATCTCAGGGTCACTGCCGGCAATGCAGCGGGCAGAAATCCAATGCCAATGTGCCGCTGCTCGAATTGAAATGAGGCCCAAGGCTCAATATCGGGTGTTCCTTGGGCCTACACATTGTGGAGCAGGATTAATCCCTCTGCTCATTAACTAGGCCCCTGCCTGTGGCAGCCAGTCCGCTATTCCAAGCCAATACGTGGACGTGAATTTGAGGGTACAGTAAGTTCAAAATGAATTTTTGATGTCCGTTTGCCTTCGTACAACAACCCGATACATTACAGCCAATTACATCGAACGTACAACAACCCGATACATTACAGCCAATTACATCGAACGTACAACCACCCGATACATTACAGCCAATTACATCGAACGTACAACCACCCGATACATTACAGCCAATTACATCGAACGTACAACCACCCGATACATTGCAGCCAATTACATCGAACGTACAACAACCCAATACATTACAGCCAATTACATCGAACGTACAACAACCCGATACATTACAGCCAATTACATCGAACGTACAACAACCCGATACATTACAGCCAATTACATCGAACGTACAACAACCCAATACATTGCAGCCAATTACATCAAGTGTACAGCACAGAAACCGGCCATTCAGCCCAACTGGTCCGTGCCGGTGTTTATGCCCCACTCGAGCCTCCTCCCACCCCTCTTCATCTCACCCCGTCAACATATCCCTCTATTCCTTTCTCCCTCGTGTGCTTCCTTAAATGCATCGATACTATTCGGCTCAACCACTCCCTGTGGCAGCGAGTTCCACATTCTCACCACTATCTGAGGAAAGAAGTTTCTCCTGAAATCCCCATTGGATTTATTAGTGACTCTCTGATGTTTATGGCCCCTCGAATTATTTTTGAAATGCCCTCAGCTCTCAAGATGAAGACCCAACTTTCACCTCAACAGTCACCTGCTCTCTCTTTAAACAAACAGGGGGTGGCAAAGGATTTATATGTCGGAGGGAAGGAGAGTGCACAGAGCTGTGGTACTCCCACTTCCTTATACACTCTACGATTCCAAGGCCGATATATCCTCCCTGAAATGGGAACTGGGCCCCGAATGATTGACCTGTTCCCCCTTCGAGGGTCTGTGACAGACAGCCGACAAACAGATCTCC
This sequence comes from Pristiophorus japonicus, assembly GCF_044704955.1. Lineage (NCBI taxonomy): Eukaryota > Metazoa > Chordata > Chondrichthyes > Pristiophoridae > Pristiophorus > Pristiophorus japonicus. The sequence continues at coordinate 11,469,060 of NC_091991.1, forward strand.
CCCCCCCCACCCTCCGGGCAACGTGGAATACCTCCCCGCCCACTCCGGCTCTGTCCTCTCTCTCTCTCTCTCTCTCGCACGCGGGAGCGTTGCCCTCGGCGACGGCTCGACGCGCGACCTTACCTGGCGGCCAAGATGCACGGGCGACAAGTTGCGGGCGTGCAGTGACGGCTCTGGTGGGGATGGAGTGGGCCCACCCCAAGCCGGGACCAGCGCCCTCCACCCACAGGCTCGGGGCCGATGCGGGGGCCCTGATCCCCAGCCGGCCGATGCGGGGGAGCCTCGGGAAAGTGACGGACATGCTGCGGCCCGGGAGGAGTGAGGGACTGACAGGCAGTGCAGGCAGGCAGCATCTGAGCCCGGCTCAGCCTCAGCGTCAGCAGCCTGTATATTTTGCGTTACTATAGCAACCTCCTTTATTATTGGCAGACTTACAGAGGCTGAAATTGCTCCAAGTACAATAGGTGTCAGGTTGTCTGACACATTATTCTGTCTCTCCCAAGTTCTTTCAGCCTGCATTTGCCTCATACAACATGATTCATAAGAACATAAGAACATAAGAATTAGGAACAGGCGTAGGCCATCTAGCCCCTCGAGCCTGCTCCGCCATTCAACAAGATCATGGCTGATCTGGCCGTGGACTCAGCTCCACTTACCCGCCCGCTCCCCGTAACCCTTAATTCCCTTATTGGTTAAAAATCTATCTATCTGTGACTTGAATACGTTCAATGAGCTAGCCTCAACTGCTTCCTTGGGCAGAGAATTCCACAGATTCACAACCCTCTGGGAGAAGAAATTCCTTCTCAACTCGGTTTTAAATTGGCTCCCCCGTATTTCGAGGCTGTGCCCCCTAGTTCTAGTCTCCCCGACCAGTGGAAACAACCTCTCTGCCTCTATCTTGTCTATCCCTTTCATGATTTTAAATGTTTCTATAAGATCACCCCTCATCCTTCTGAACTCCAACGAGTAAAGACCCAGTCTACTCAATCTATCATCATAAGGTAACCCCCCTCATCTCCGGAATCAGCCTAGTGAATCGTCTCTGTACCCCCTCCAAAGCCAGTATATCCTTCCTTAAGTAAGGTGACCAAAACTGCACGCAGTAATCCAGGTGCGGCCTCACCAATACCCTATACAGTTGCAGCAGGACCTCCCTGCTTTGTACTCCATCCCTCTCGCAATGAAGGCCAACATTCCATTCGCCTTCCTGATTACCTGCTGCACCTGCAAACTAACTTTTTGGGATTCATGTACAAGGACCCCCAGGTCCCCCTGCATTCATATAACGTACAGTACAGAAACAGGCCATTCGGCCCATCGCTCCGTGCCGGTGTTTATGCCCCACACGAGCCTCCTCCCACCCCTCTTCATCTTACCCCATCAACATATCCTTCTATTCCTTTCTCCCTCATGTGTTTATCCAGCTTCCCCTTAAATGCATCGATACTATTCGCCTCAACCCCTCCCTGTGGCAGCGAGTTCCACATTCTCACCACGCTCTGGGTAAAGATGTTTCTCCTGAATTCCGTATTGCATTTATTAGTGACTATCTTATATTTATGACCTCTGTAATGTATTTGCTTCATGGGTTCTTTGCTTCATAGAATTCATAGCAACACATCGCTATTAAGAACTAGTTGGTTTATTAACAAAGGTTTAATAATCACACTACACATTACCAGTTCATCCACCGGGCTCACAACCACCTGCCTCATCGTATCCCCCGAACCCAACTGGCTGGGGTTTTATTGAGTCTTGTGAACATCACATGACTGGCTAAGCCACTCCCACTCAGCGGCTCTACCAACCTGAGCATACTCACAGGTGCATATATTACAGTCGCGAGTTCCACATTCTCACCTCCCTCTGGGTAAAGAAGTTTCTCCTCAATTCACTTTGGATTTATCAGTGACTGTCTTATACTTATGCTCCCTAGCTTTCGTCTCCCCACAAGTGGAAACATTTTCTCTACATCTTACCTGTCAAACCCTTTCATAATTTTAATGACCTCTATCAGGTCACCCCTCGGCCTTTTCTTTTCTAAGAGAGTTCAAAGAACCTGGGCCCCAAGCTCTGGAATTCCCTCCCTTAACCTCTTCGCCTCTCTACCTCTCTCCTCCTTTAAGACGCGCCTTAAAATCTACCTCTTTGACCAAGCTTTTGGTCACCAGTCCTTATGTGGCTCGGTGTCAATTTTTTAAAATAATCGCTCCTGTGAAGCACCTTGGGACGTTTCACTAGGTTAAAGGCGCCATATAAATATAAGTTGTTGTTGTCATATCAGACCAACAACCTTTAGTATCTCAGTTCGGTCCACCCCTGGGACAAGGGCCTGAGACATCGCCCGCTAAAAAATGCTAAATTGGTGCGAATTACAGTACCCGCATGTTCCATTCTCGTCGTGTGCGAATGGGGTGGGGAAGGGTTAAAATCGGGGATCGGCAATCTGAGATAAAATCAGGAAAGTTAGTCACTATCTAGAGGGCCCGCAGCATCTGAAAGAAGAACGTGACCTTTTGATAAAGGGTCAACTCCAGACATTAATCTCAGCGGTCCCGACAGGACTACTGTGCATCTCCAGTGTTTATTCTCTGTATGCTGTCAATTCCTGAGACATGCTTGTCAGAGATGATTATTGGAAACAATTTCTCCAGCTTCAATTAATCAGTAGCTTAATTATGATTGATTTCAGCCCGACTCAAGTTGGAGGGCGAGGAAGTGACAGGTTCGAAGCCTAATCACAAAATTAATTAAATTCTCTCTCGTCAAAAATAAGCACATTGAAATGAACAGGTGAAGTACAGATTGTTTTATTAATTCCCAAATTAAAAATAAAACACTCGTGCCTGGACATTATTTTTTTTACAGTTCTGTCATAAATGATTAAATCTTCTTCAAAGTGGATTCTTTAGAGGGGGGTTGAGGGGAAATGTTTTCACCCAGAGGGTGGTGGGGGTCTGGAACTCACTGCCTGAAAGGGTGGTAGAGGCAGAAACCCTCACCACATTTTAAAAGTACTTGGATGTGCACTTGAAGTGCTGTAACCGACAGGGCTACAGATCGAGAGCTCGAAAGTGGGATTAGGCTGGGTAGCTCTTGGTCGGCCGGCGCGAACACAATGGGCCGAATGGCATCCTTTTGTGCTGTAAATTTCTATGATTCAAAGACGTTGTTTAGAAAGTATTGATGTAGCAGGGGTTAAACATAGAAACATAGAAACATAGAAAATAGATGCAGGATTAGGCCATTCGGTCCTTCGAGCCTGCACCATCATTCAATAAGATCATGGCTGATCATTCACCTCAGTACCCCTTTCCTGCTTTCTCTCCATACCCCTTGATCCCCTTAGCCGTAAGAGCCATATCTAACTCCCTCTTGAATATATCCAACAAACTGGCATCAACAACTCTCTGCGGTAGGAAATTCCACAGGTTAACAACTCTCTGAGTGAAGAAGTTTCTCCTCATCTCAGTCTTAAATGGCCTACCCCTTATCCTTAGACTGTGCCCCCTGGTTCTGGACTTCCCCAACATCGGGAACATTCTTCCTGCATCTAACCTGTCCAGTCCCGTCAGAATTTTATATGTTTCTATGAGATCCTATCTCATCCTTCTAAACTCCAGTGAATAAAGGCCCAGTCAATCCATCTCTCCTCATATGTCAGTCCTGCCATCCCTGGAATCAGTCTGGTGAACCTTCGCTGCACTCCCTCAATAGCAAGAACGTCCTTCCTCAGATTAGGAGTCCAAAACTGAACACAATATTCCAGGTGAGGCCTCACCAAGGCCTTGTACAACTGCAGTAAACCTCCCTGCTCCTATACTCAAATCCCCTAGCAATGAAGGCCAACATACCATTTGCCTTCTTCACCGCCTGCTGTATCTGTATGCCAACTTTCAGTGACTGGTGAACCATGACACCCAGGTCTCGTTGCACCGCCTCTTTTCCGAATCTGCCGCCATTCAGATAATATTCTGCCTTCATGTTTCTGCCCCCAAAGTGGATAAGCTCACATTTATCCACATTATACTGCATCTGCCATGCATTTGCCCACTCACCAAACCTGTCCAAGTCACCCTGCATCTCTTAGCATCTTCCTCACAGCTCACACCACCACGCAGTTTAGTGTCATCTGCAAACTTGGAGATATTACATTCAATTCCTTCATCCAAATCATTAATGTATATTGTAAATAGCTGGGGTCCCAGCACTGAGCCCTGCAGCACCCCACTAGTCACTGCCTGCCATTCTGAAAAGGACCCATTTATCCCAACTCTCTGCTTCCTGTCTGCCAACCAGTTCTCTATCCACGTCAGTACATTACCCCCAATACTATGTGCTTTAATTTTTCACATTAATCTCTTGTGTGGGACCTTATCAAAAGCCTTTTGAAAGTCCAAATACACCACATCCACTGGTTCTCCCTTGTCCATTCTATTAGTTACATCCTCAAAAAATTCCAGAAGATTTGTCAAGCATGATTTCCCTTTCATAAATCCACGCTGACTTGGACCGATCCCGTCACTGCTTTCCAAATGCGCTGCTATTTCATCTTTAATAATTGATTCCAACATTTTCCCCACTACTGATCTCAGGCTAACCAGTCTATAATTACCCGTTTTCTCTCTCCCTCCTTTTTTAAAAAGTGGTGTTACATTTAGCTACCCTCCAGTCCATAGGAACTGATCCCGAGTCGATAGACTGTTGGAAAATGATCACCAATGCATCCACTATTTCTCGGGCCACTTCCTTAAGTACTCTGGGATGCAGACTATCAGGCCTCGGGGATTTATCGGCCTTCAATCCCATCAATTTCCCTAACACAATTTCCCTGCCTAATAAGGATATCCTTCAGTTCCTCCTTCTCATTAGCCCCTCGGTCCCCTAGTACTTCTGGAAGGTTATTTGTGTCTTTCTTCGTGAAGATAGAGCAAAAGTATTTGTTCAACTGGTCTGTCATTTCTTTGTTCCCCATTATAAATTCACCTGAATCTGACTGCAAGGGACTTATTTGTCTTCACTAATCTTTTCTCTTAAGAATTATAGGGGTGACTTTTCTTGGAGTGTGTCCCACCACTTGTTGCAACTTCGATGGACGTTCAGCCAATACCTCGATTACACACACCAAGGAACTCCACCCCTCACCAGGAATTGCCAGAGTGCAACTCAATTCATGAACTTTGTCTGGGCCCAGATGTGCCCTAATCAGCAGCAGCTGGAGTCTCATAAACGAGGACATCACGAAACAGCAAATCTTCGGTAGGGAAGATACCAATCCAGGAGTTCATATGCTTAGTGTCAGCCGTGGCTCAGTGAGTAGCACACTTGCCTCTACTGTGAGAAGGCTGTGGGTTCAAATCCAATTTCAGGAACTTGAAATCTAGGCTGACCCTGCAGTACTGAGGGAGTGCTGCACTGTCAGAGGTGCTGTCTTTTCGATGAGACGTTAAACCGAGGCCGTCTCGGGTGGATGTAAAAGATCGCATGGCACTATTTTGAAGAAGAGCAGGGGAGTTATCCCTGATGTCCTGGGGCCAATATTTATCCCTCAATCAACATAACAAAAACAGATTATCTGGTCATTATCATATTGCTGTGTGTGGGAGCTTGCTGTGCGCAAATTGGCTGCCGTGTTTCCCACATTACAACAGTGACTGCACTTTGAAAGTACTTCATTGGCTGTAAAGCGCTTTGAGACATCCGGTGGTCATAAAAGGCGCTATATAAATGCAAGTCTTTTTTTCTTTTAGGAGACTGAAATATATATACCTAGGTTGTGGGTCCAAGTCCCACTCCAGGAATTTGAGCACAAAATCCAGGCTGGCATTCCCAGTGCAGTGCTGAGGGAGTGCTGCACTGTCGGAGGTGCCGTCTTTCAGATGAGACGTTAAACTGAGGCCCCGTCTGCTCTCTCAGGTTGATGTAAAAGGTCCCACGGCACTATTTCAAAGAAGAGCAAGGGAGTTCTCCCCGATGTCCTGGAGCCAATAGTTATCCCTTAACCAACATCACTAAAAAAACAAAACAAAAAAACATTTATCACATTGCTGTTTGTGGGAGTTTGCTGTGCACAAATTGACTGCAGCGTTTCCTACATTACAACAGTGACCACAGTCCAAAAAAGTACTTCATTGGCTGTAAAGCGCTTTGGGACGTCCCATGGTTGTGACAGGCGCTATAGAAATGAAAGTTCTTTATTTTATTTATAACTCCTAAATCTAATTTGTTTTCCACAAAATTGCATTTTCATCTCTTGTTGCAGAAGGAAATTGATGTTTGAGGGGGATAAGAGTTCTACATTTTGCACATTGTAATCCCCTTTTCATAGAGGGCCAGCTCTTTCAAAGGGCCAGTACAGGAAGGAGGGGCCGAGTGGCCTCCCCCTGGTGCTGTACAATCCTGTGATAACTGCAGCCAGTAATATAATTTGCTGGGTAACCCACACACACGCACCTTACACCAGCAGGCAATGATTTTTGCACCGTGTCTGGTTGACGTGAGTTGCCCACAAAGGCTTCGGGCACAGCAGGACTAGAGGTGGGCACAGCGCTGTCCATTCTGACCCAGTCCCCAGAGCAAGGGGCTGTGCCAATCGGTTCCAGCACGTGTGCACACAGCGCCTGCATGCAGCCAGGCTCAGATTTACTGCACAAGTTTCAGGGGGGAACCTACATCCTCAGCAACCCGCTCTCCAGCCCTGCTGCCAAGCCCAGTGAGCCCGGGTGCATGGCACAATGTGGACCCCTCGCCTGCCCAGGGCTGATGGACTCACCAGCCCCAAGCGCAGCCCCAAGCGGAGCCCGGCCATGAAGATCAGCCCGCTGTTCCCCACCGGCTCGGTGGATTTAAAAGGTTACAAGGCGATCGATTTGCAGCTGCGAGACCGGAATGTGGGCAACTTGCAGTCAGTGGGGGAATCCGTGGCACTGACTGACAGTCCGCCTGAAGTTAGATCCCAAGGTTCGTCTATAACTGGACAAGGTAAGAAATTTGACCGAGAGAGCGATAGCAAGGCAGGGATATACATACAGAGACGGGGAACAAAGGAGAGAGAGAGACAGACAGACAGAAACACGGAGAGATATAGAGATAGAGGGATAGAGAGAGAGAGAGAGAGAAACAGAGGGAGAGAGACATACTGAAACACAGAGAGACACAGTGACAGAAGAACAAAGGGGGGGGTGAGAGGGATACAGGAGACAGATAGAGAGAGGAGCAGAGTGAGAGAGATACAGAGATAAAGGGATAGAGAGAGAGAGAAACAGAGGGAGAGAGACATACTGAAACACAGAGAGACACAGTGACAGAAGAACAAAGGGGGGGGTGAGAGGGATACAGGAGACAGATAGAGAGAGGAGCAGAGTGAGAGAGATACAGAGATAAAGGGATAGAGAGAGAGAGAAACAGAGGGAGAGAGACATACTGAAAGAGAGAGACAGAAGAACAATGGGGGGGGGGGGAGGGAGGGGAGGAGAGACAGAAACACAGGAGAGAGAGACATTGAGAGAGAGAGAGAGTGTGTGAGAATGACAGGGAGAGAGGCAGAGTGTGTGTGAGAGAGAGACAGAGTGAGAGAGGAACAGAGATATAGAGATGAATTGGATTACAAAGGTTTATAAAACAAGCACCCAGCCAGTTAGAGATGACAGCTGGAATGTAATCTTGGCCTGCATGTTAAAGTTTAATTCTGTACAATAACTGAATAAGTGCAAATGTGCAGTATGTGCAAAGGTTGAATAATGCAGGATTTGAGAGAGTTCCATCTGAAATCTCTCCACACAGTGCCTGCGTGGTGCCACATTGAGATATAGATTAACTCTCTCAGTTCTGAATATTATTGTAACAATGCCCTGTCAGTAAGCCGTGGGTAATATTTCGATAGATTACATGTTATGTTCCAAATGCAATGGTTAGCATTATAAATGGTGCCCTGCATTTATTAAGGCATTTACACTATTTTAAGTAGAAAACCTTGTATTAAATGCTTGGCCAAAATACATCAACAACTTGAGAGTAAGGATGCATAATTTATATGTTAGCAGGAACCATCAACGAATCTGAGCACAGTGAGTGTGATTTTAAAGAGCTGCTGTTATCTGCACTAGGAATGTAGTGAAGTGTCAATTTGGGGCTATGTTGCTAATTGGTTCCGCAATTAACACAAGGCATTGTTGCAATACAGCTTGTATGTTTCACTTTCCCAGACTGCCACTATAAGGGTCGTGTAATGGTTCTAAATACAGGAACAATTTCTCGCATCTGAGTCAGAAGGTCATAGGTTCAAGTCCCACTCCAGAAACATCAGCACAAAAATCAAGGCCGACACTCCCAGTGCAGTACTGAGGGAATGCTGCACTGTCGGAGGGGCAATACTGAGGGAGTGCTGCGCTGTCGGAGGGGCAGTACTGAGGGAGCGCTGCACTGTCGGAGGGGTAGTACTGAGGGAGCGCTGCACTGTCAGAGGGGCAGTACTGAGGGAGCACTGCACTGAGGGGCAGTACTGAGGGAGCATTGCACTGTCGGAGGGGCAGTAATGAGGGAGGGGCAGTGCTGAGGGAGCACTGCACTGTCGGAGGGGTAGTACAGAGGGAGCGCTGCACTGTCGGAGGGGTAGTACAGAGGGAGCGCTGCACTGTCGGAGGGGCAGTACTGTTGGAGGGGCAGTGCTGAGGGAGCACTGCACTGTCGGAGGGGTAGTACAGAGGGACCGCTGCACTGTCGGAGGGGCAGTGCTGAGGGAGCGCTGCACTGTCGGAGGGGTAATACAGAGGGAGCGCTGCACTGTCGGAGGGGCAGTACTGAGGGAGTGCTGCACTGTCAGAGAGGCAGTACTGCGGGAGTGCTGCATTGTCGAAGGTGCCGTCTTTCGGATGAGGCGTTCTCAGGTGAGCGTAAAAGATCCCATGACACTATTTTGAAGAGTTCTCCCCAGTGTCCTGGGTCCAATACTTATAGCTCAGCCAAAATCACTAAATCAAATGTCTGGACATTATCACATTGCTGATTGTGGGAGCTTGCTGTGCACAAATTGGCTGCCGCTTTTCCTGAGCTGCCGCGTATCTCCGACATTTCCTGCTGTCAAGGTTGCCGATCAGGGCTGTAAACCGGGTCTCCCCAGCACTTACCTCAATCCCCAGATTAAATGAAACACAAAAGCATTGAAAGGTACGAAAAAGTGCGAAAGGATTACCTCAAGCCAGTTTACTGGTGCAAACACATCCTCGACACAAACCCAAAGAGTATATGGTTACAAGAGTTTTCAGGAACAGATAGGTGCCTGGTTTCACTCTCTCATGGTCAGTTGGTTGGTCAGTCAGTCTGTCTAGCCTCTCGTTATTCCTGTGAAAGACACTGTGCAGAATATTATGCTTTCGAATCGATTCAATGTCCAGTTTGCAGAACCAAGTACAAACTTGCATTTCTCTCGTGCCTTTGACCTCCATCGGACGTCCAAAGTGATTCACAACCAATGAAGTATCTTTTGAAGTGTAATCACTGTTGTAATGTAGGAAGCGCGGCAGCCAATTTGAGCACAGCAAGCTCCCACAAACAGTGATGTGATAAAGACCACATAATCTGCTTTTCTTATGTTGATTGAGAGAACACATATTGGCCAGGACACCGGGGAGAACTCCCCTGCTCTTCTTCGAAATAGCACCAAGGAATCTTTTACATCCACCTGAGAGAGAAGACAGGGCTTCGGTTTAACGTCTCATCTGAAAGACGGCATCTCCGACAGTGCAGCACTCCCTCAGTACTGCCCCTCCGACAGTGCAGCGCTCCCTCTGTACTGCCCCTCCGACAGTGCAAGGCTCCCTCCGTACTGTCCCTCCGACAGTGCAGCGCTCCCTCATTACTGCCCCTCTGACAGTGCAGCGCTCCCTCAGTACTGCCCCTCCGACAGTGTGGGGCTCCCTCCGTACTGCCCCTCCAACAGTGCAGCACTCCCTCAGTACTGCCCCTCCAACAGTGCAGCACTCCCTCAGTGCTGACCCTCCGACAGTGCAGGGCTCCCTCAGTACTGCCCCTCCGACAGTGCAGCACTCCCTCAGTGCTGACCCTCCGACAGTGCGGCACTCCCTCAGTACTGCCCCTCCAACAGTGCAGGACTCCCTCAGTACTGCTCCTCCGACAGTGCAGCACTCCCTCAGTACTGCCCCTCCGACAGTGCAGCACTCCCTCAGTACTGACCCTCCGACAGTGCAGCGCTCCCTCAGTACTGCCCCTCCGACAGTGCGGGGCTCCCTCCGTACTGCCCCTCCAACAGTGCAGCACTCCCTCAGTACTGCCCCTCCAACAGTGCAGCACTCCCTCAGTACTGCCCCTCCAACAGTGCAGCACTCCCTCAGTGCTGACCCTCCGACAGTGCAGGGCTCCCTCAGTACTGCCCCTCTGACAGTGCAGCACTCCCTCAGTGCTGACCCTCCGATAGTGCAGCACTCCCTCAGTGCTGCCCCTCCGACAGTGTGCGTTCTCTCAGTACTGACCCTCCCACATCGCGGCGTTCCCTCAGTACTGCCCCTCCGACAGTGCGGCGTTCCCTCAGTACTGCCCCTCCGACAGTGCGGCATTCCCTCAGTACTGCCCTGGAGTGTCAGCTTAGATTTTTTATATGGGGAATAAAACAGTACAAGGCAGGATGATTTTTTATGAAAACACGCACTACAATTTTATGGCATCTTGGCTCAGTTGTTATCATGTTTTCCTCTGAATTGGAAGGTTGGGGATATAAGTCCCACCACGACCCTTAGCCTAGAACGTGCTACAATTGCTCAGCAGGTCAGTCAGCATCTGTAAGGTGGTAGGAAATTCGTGGTGATAACATTTCGGCTGCATGGCGCTGTTGGTGGGGCCCCATCGAGGTTGCATGTAAAGATCCCACAGCCCTATGCAAAGTTTTCCTGCTTGCCTTCATCCAGCCCCCGTCTACTGTCACCAAAACAAACAGATGGCCTAAGTTGAAATTAGGGCAGGTGATCACAAGCTTGGTCAAAGAGGTAGGTTTTAAGGAACGTCTTGAAGGAGGAAAAAGAGCTAGAGAGGCGGAGAGTTTTAGACAGTTCCAGAGCTTAGGGCCCAGGCAACAGAAGGCACGGCCACTGGTGAGCGATTATAATCAGCGATGCTCAGGAGGGCAGAATTTGAGGAACGCAGACATTTCGGGGGGGGTTTGTGGAGCTAGAGAAGATTACAGAGATAGGGAGGGGCGAGGCCATGGAGGGATTTGAAAATAAGGATGAGAATTTTGAAATCAAGGTGTTGCTTAAGCAGAAGCCAATGTAGGTTAGCAAGCACAGGGGGTGGTGGGTGAGCGGGACTTTGTGCAAGTTAGGATACGGGCAGCCAAGGTTTGGATCATCTGTTGTTTACGTAGGGTAGCATGTGGGAGGCCAGCCAGGAGAGCGTTGCAATCGTCAAGTCTCGAGGTAACAAAGGCATGGACAAGGGCTTCGGCAATGGATGAGCTGAAGCAGGGGCGGAAACGGGTGATGTTACAGAGGTAGAAATAGTTATGCTGCGGATATGTGGTCAGAAGCTAATTTCAGGGTCAAATATGACACCAAGGTTGCGAACAGTCTGGTTCAGCCTCAGACAGGCATTGGGGAGAGGGATGGAGTCAGTGGCTAGGGAACGGAATTTGTGGCAGGGACTAAAAACAATGGCTTCGGTCTTCCCAATATTCAATCGGTGAAAATTTCTTCTCATCCAGAACTAGATGCCGGACAAGCAGTCCGGGGAGACCGAGGCATAGTGGTAGTGAGGTAGAACTGGATTCATCAGCGTACATGTGGAAACAAGGAAGAAATATATATGGCGTAGGTCTAGAGTGTCCTTGGGCCCAGATAGTTTTTGCTTATGTTACATTCGGGCATATTCGAGGGAGATCCACGGGAAATTTGAGTGGAATTGACATTGCTGGAAATGAATCAGGTTTGAGTTGGGCCCTTGGAGGAAATTCCAGGGCATGAACAGTACTTTAAGAACATAAGAAATAGGAACAGGAGTAGGCCATATGGCCCCTTGAGCCTGCTCCACCATTTAATACGATCATGGCTGATCTGATCATGGATTCAGGTCCACTTCCCCACCCTCTCCCCATAACCCCTTATCCCCGTATCGTTTAAGATACTGTCTATTTCTGTCTTAAATTTATTCAATGTCCCAGCTTCCACAGCTCTCTGAGGCAGCGAATTCCACAGATTTACAACACTCTGAGAGAAGAAATTTCTCCTCATCTCTGTTTTAAATGGGCGGCCCCTTATTCTAAGATCATGCCCTCTAGTTCTAGTCTCCCCCATCAGTGGAAACATCCTCTCTGCATCCACCTTGTCAAGCCTCCTCATAATTTTATACGTTTCGATAAGATCACCTCTCATTCTTCTGAATTCCAATGAGTAGAGGCCCAACCTACTCAACCTTTCCTCATAAGTCAACCCCCTCATCTCCGGAATCTGTTGCTTGTGGGAGCTTGCTGTGTGCAAATTGGCTGCCGTGTTTGCCTACATTACGACAGTGACTACAGTTATAAGAAAATGATCCATTGGTTGTAAAACACATTGTTCCCCTGAGTATTTGCTAAGGTGAGATATAAATATAAGTTCTTTTTTAGATTATATGAAATAGGTTTCGCTTTGTGATGTGGAGCGTAGTATAGATTACATTTCATTCTCCCCAAAGCTGCAGTGTTCTCCAGTTATTACAGTTTATTTTAATGCCGAGTTACTATATAAAGCTATAAGAACATAAGAAATAGGAGCAGGAGTAGGCCACATGGCCCCTCGAGCCTGCTCCGCCAATCAATAAGATCATGGCTGATCTTTGACCTCAACTCTACTTTCCCGCTCAATCCACATTATCACTTGATCCTCCGAGAGTCTAAAAATCTATCGATCTCAACCTTGAGTATACTCAATGACTGAGCACCCAAAGCCCTCTGGGGCAGAGAATTCCAAAGATTCACAACCCTCCAAGTGAAGAAATTCTTCCTCATCTCAGTCCTAAATGGCCGACCCCTTATCCTGGGACTGTGCCCCCTGGTTCTAGACTCCCCAATCCTGGGGGAACATCCTCTCCGCAACTACCCTGTCAATCCCCCTCAAAATCTTATATGTTTTAATAATATCACTATCTATTAAAATCATTTGTCCAGTGCCATTGATTGTGTAAAATGCCCTCAAGTTTTTGTAGTTGTCAATTTCAGACACCTTCAGTTTGCACACTCATAACATTGGCCCCGCCCCCGCACTCCCGCCATTGCTTGCCCGACATGTCCACCCTCGCATTGCCCCGCCCCCACGCTCCTGCCATTGGTCGCCCTACATGTCCATCCTCCTGGTGCCCCCCCCCACCCCACACTCCCACCATTGGTCGCCCGACATGTCCATCCTCCCGGTGCCCCACAGCCAATCGGAAAGCGAACAGACTCTTCATTACCCGATTGGATGATTCTTGATTCTCAGTTAAGCAACCTTTCTTCCCCCATCGCCCATATTTTTAAAACTAATAAAAGTCATAATTATGTTTTTTAAGGCCCCTATAATTTACCTCCTGGGTTTTGCTTGCTGGAGTGTCCGGGAGATTAATCTTCAATTCCTGGAGACTCCAGGCCAAACCCAGAGGGTGGGCGACCTTTATCTTCAGGCAGTTGGGATCCTTAACTTGACTTTGGAATAGCTTCTTAACAGCCTGTGCTAGGTGCTACTGACGTGTTACAAACCTAGCCTGTGGGACATTGTAGAAACTCTAAACAAAACTGCATTTATGTCTAAGCATAAACCTGTTTATGCTTTACCTAATAGGTTATAGTCAATGACATATTTGATTCTTTATGTCCTTCCCCCACAGCCCTGCAATTTTTTTCCTTTCAGGTACTTATCCAACTCCCTTTTGAAAGATAAAATTAAGTCTGCCTCCACCACCCTTTCAGGCCGTGCATTCCAGATCCTAACCACTCGCTGCGTAAAATGTTTTGCTCGTACGTCGCCTATGGTTCTTCTGCCTTAAATCTGTGCCCTCTGGTTCTCGACCCTTCCACCAATGGGAACAGTTTCTCTCTAACTACTCTGTCCAGACCCCTCATGATTTTGAACACCTCGATCAAATCTCCTCTGAACCTTCTTTGCTTTAAGGAGAACAACCCCAGCTTCTCCAGTCTATCCACGTAACTGAAGTCCCTCATCCCTGGAATCATCTTGTAAATCTTTTCTGCACCCTCTCTAAGGCCTTCACATCCTTCCTAAAGTGCGATGCCCAGAATTGGACACAATACTCCAGTTGGGGCAGAACCAGTGTTTTATACAGGTTCATCATACTTCCATGTTTTTGCACTCTATGCCTCTATTTATGAAGGCCTTTCCATAAGCCTGCTTTCTCAACCTACCCTGTCATCTTCAGCTATTTATGCACACATATAGTGAGTAAAAAAAAATACATATTAAAAGATATAACATATAAAGAGAGAATGCTAGAAACACTCAGCAGGTCAGGCAGAGGAGAGAGAAGCAGTTAACGTTTCAAGTCGGTGGCCTTTCATCAGAACTGGAAGATGTTGGAGATTTGAGGGATTTTAAGCAAGTGCAGGGGCCGGGAAAGTAGAGCAGGGAAAGAAGACTTGTTTCTAGTTCAGATTTCCAGCAACCGCAGTGTTTTGGCATTTCCATGAAATAGTGCGCTGGAATTGACTGCGACCTTGGGAAGGTCAATCAGCTTTGAAGTAAAGCGTGAAGCCAGAAAATCATGTCACATTTGATCACCTGGCATTTGAGAAGATATTCTGTGCCTGCCTTTCATTAACTGTAGCACTCGGAGAATGGGATTGCCTCCTGTTATGTAACTGAGTCACAGGCTCGTTTTTTTCCCCTGCTAGAGAATATTATGGGCTATGCCATGTTTGTGGCGAATTCAGGCATGAAATGAGTATGAAACAATCAGCCAGACTTTTCTTTTTGCCAATGTGAAAGGAACTGTGTAAAGTGCTTGAGAAATGTTATTTTAATATATTTATAGATCGTGTGAATTCAACCGAATTTTAATTTTAAATATAAATCCACTGAAAGCACTTTATAAATTCTGAACGTTGATGCATTTGATAAAAGGATCACACGGATTTCACAGCAGACACAGAGAACTGTGTGAGTGTTAACTAAAATCGCTGTGATATTGTGGGAGTACAATTAGGGTTAGGGCTACCAACTAGGATGTTAAAATGTACATCTGTTTAGCAAATGAGTAATAATTTGATCACGACCTGATCTGTATTGCTCAGATATCCTTGGCTCATCTCCTGCACCGGGATTGCCTAATAATGCCTCCTATGAAGTTCCTTGGGACGTTTTACTACGTCAAAGGTGCTATATAAATGAAAAAGAAAGAAAGACATGCAGTTCGACAGCACCTTTCACAACCTCAGGATGTTCCAAAGAGCTTTACAGCCAATGAAATACTTTTGGAGTGTAGTCACTGTTGTATTGTAGGGAAATGCGGCAACCATATTGTGTACAGCAATCTCCCACAAATAGCCATGTCATAAATGGCCAGTAAGTTAATTGTGGGATATATATTGACCCCAGGACACCAGGGAAAGCTCCGCTGCTCTTCTTCGAAATCACTCCATGGGATCTTTAACGTCCACCTGAGAGGGCAGACGGGACCTCAGCTTAACATCTCATCCGAAAGACGGCACCTCCGACAGTGCAGCACTCCCTCAATACTGCCACTCCGACAGTGCAGCGCTTCCTCAGCCTAGATTTTTGTGCTCAAGTTCGTGGAGTGAGACTTGAACCCACAACCTTCTAATTCAGAAGCGAGAGGGTTACCCCCTGAGTCACAGCTGCATTAAAGTACTGAGGGAGCGTCGCACTGTCAGAGCGGCAGTACTGAGGGAGTGCTGCACTGTCGATGGGGCAGTACTGAAGGAGTGGCGCACTGTCGGAGGGCCATTACTGAGGTAGCGCTGCACTGTCGGAGGGTTAGTACTGAGGGAGTGATGCACTGTCGGTGGGGCAGTACTGAGGGAGCGCTGTACTGTCAGAGGGTTAGTACTGAGGGAGTGATGCACTGTCGGAGGGTTAGTACTGAGGGAGTGATGCACTGTCGGAGGGTTAGTACTGAGGGAGTGATGCACTGTCGGTGGGGCAGTACTGAGGGAGCGCTGTACTGTGGGAGGGTTAGTACTGAGGGAGTGATGCACTGTCGGTGGGGCAGTACTGAGGGAGCGCTGTACTGTCAGAGGGGCAGTACTGAGGGAGCTGCACTGTCGGAGGCGTTGTCTTTTGGATGAGATGTTAAACCGTGGCCCCATCTGATCAGCACGAAACACGTGTAAACGATTAACATCTGAAAATGAATAGTCTGAGGTCCAGTTTGATAAATACCACAAGATAAAAAAATCTGTTCAGGTAGAAATCTGCACAAGTTGATGCATCTGATTCCTAAATCTATTGGCAAGGGTTTACTATCTGCAGGACTTAGGGTCGAGATTACTGACAGCACCAATGCTTAACCTGCTTATTTCGATTTCAGGCGATGAGGTACTTTTGAAGTCACTGATGTAATGTACAAAATGTTAAAGAAATCAGTAAATCTATTCAAAGTAAATATTCTATTAAAAGCCAACTTCAACCATCAGTGAGGGGTCAGTCAATACTTATATGATTTTAGTTTAATGGTTATGAGATTGGATTCCAGTGAGGTCAATATCTCACGATTCAGAGCTTGGTCTTTGTTACATAGATTGTAATCGTAGAAAAACACAAGTTGCCTCCCCCAAGCCCCATGAAATCCTCCCTCCTGCTGTTTGATTCATGCAATGTACAAGCCTCGTCTAGTGTTCAATCAGAAGGAACAACTTTCCCCTTCTTATTCACTGCAAAGGAACACGATCATCTCAAGCATTCACGCTCGGTACCCATGGAGCTCAGCTGTTCATTATGTGCGCTACCTGCTAATTATTTTGTGGGAGCTTACAGGTGTTACTGTCTGTGCTTTATTTAACGTAATTGGCAAAGAACCAGAGGGAAGATGAGGAGACATTTTTTTTGCAAACGCAAACTCCCCCGCTCTTCTTCAAATTGTGCGTGGGAATCCTTCACATCCACGTGAGAGGGCAGATGGGGCCTCAGTTTAACGTTTCATCCAAAAGACGGCACATTCAATAGTGTAGCACTCTCTCAGTACTGACCCTCCGACTGTGCAGCGTTCCCTCAGTACTGCCCCTCCGACAGTGCAGCTCTCCCTCAGTACTGACCCTCCGACAGTGCAGCACTCCCTCAGTACTGCCCCTCTGACAGTGCGGCACTCCCTCAGTACTGCCCCTCCGACAATGAAGCTCTCCCTCAGTACTGACCCTCCTACAGTGCGGCACTCCCTCAGTACTGCCCCACCGACAGTGTGGATTTTGTGCTCAATCATAGAAGTTTACAGCATGGAAGGAGGCCATTTCGGCCCATCGTGTCCGTGCCGGCCAACAAGAGGCTATCCAGCCTAATCCCACTTTCCAGCTTTAGGTCCATAGCCCTGTAGGTTACAGCACTTCAAGTGCACATCCAAGTACTTTTAAAATGTGGTGAGGGTTTCTGCCTCTACCACCCTTTCAGGCAGTGAGTTCCAGACCCCCACCACCCTCTGGGTGAAGACATTTCCCCTCAAATCCCCTCTAAACCTTCTACCAATTACTTTAAATTTATGCCCCCTGGTTGTTAACTACTCTGCTAAGGGAAATAGGCCCTTTTTATCCACTCTATCTAGGCCCCTCATCACTTTATACACCTCAATGATGTGATTGGGATTACGGAGACGTGGCTCCAGGATGAGCAGGGCTGGGAACTCAACATCCAGGGGTATTCAACATTCAGGAAGGATAG
Organism: Pristiophorus japonicus; assembly: GCF_044704955.1. Taxonomy (NCBI): domain Eukaryota; kingdom Metazoa; phylum Chordata; class Chondrichthyes; family Pristiophoridae; genus Pristiophorus; species Pristiophorus japonicus. The sequence goes on from NC_091991.1 coordinate 11,486,921, forward strand.
AATAAAAGGAAAAGGAGGTGGGGTAGCATTGCTGGTTAAGGAGGAGATTAAGGCAATAGTTAGGAAGGACATTAGCTTGGATGATGTGGAATCTATATGGGTAGAGCTGCAGAACACCAAAGGGCAAAAAACGTTAGTGGGAGTTGTGTACAGACCTCCAAACAGTAGTAGTGATGTTGGGGAGGGCATCAAACAGGAAATTAGGGGTGCGTGCAATAAAGGTGCAGCAGTTATAATGGGTGACTTTAATATGCACATAGATTGGGCTAACCAAACTGGAAGCAATACGGTGGAGGAGGATTTTCTGGAGTGCATAAGGGATGGTTTTTTAGACCAATATGTCGAGGAACCAACTAGGGGGGAGGCCATCTTAGACTGGGTGTTATGTAATGAGAAAGGATTAATTAGCAATCTCGTTGTGCGAGGCCCCTTGGGGAAGAGTGACCATAATATGGTGGAATTCTGCATTAGGATGGAGAATGAAACAGTTAATTCAGAGACCATGGTCCAGAACTTAAAGAAGGCTAACTTTGAAGGTATGAGGCGTGAATTGGCTGAGATGGATTGGCGAATGATACTTAAGGGGTTGACTGTGGATGGGCAATGGCAGACATTTAGAGACCGCATGGATGAACTACAACAATTGTACATTCCTGTCTGGCATAGAAATAAAAAAGGGAAGGTGGCTCAACCGTGGCTATCAAGGGAAATCAGGGATAGTATTAAAGCCAAGGAAGTGGCATACAAATTGGCCAGAAATAGCAGCGAACCTGGGGACTGGGAGAAATTTAGAACTCAGCAGAGGAGGACAAAGGGTTTGATTAGGGCAGGGAAAATGGAGTATGAGAAGAAGCTTGCAGGGAACATTAAGACGGATTGCAAAAGTTTCTATAGATATGTAAAGAGAAAAAGGTTAGTAAAGACAAATGTAGGTCCCCTGCAGTCAGAATCAGGGGAAGTCATAACGGGGAACAAAGAAATGGCGGACCAATTGAACAAGTACTTTGGTTCGGTATTCACGAAGGAGGACACGAACAACCTTCCGGTTATAAAAGGGGTCGGGGGGTCTAGTAAGGAGGAGGAACTGAGGGAAATCCTTATTAGCCGGGAAATTGTGTTGGGGAAATTGATGGGATTGAAGGCCGATAAATCCCCAGGGCCTGATGGACTGCATCCCAGAGTACTTAAGGAGGTGGCCTTGGGAATAGTGGATGCGTTGACAGTCATTTTCCAACATTCCATTGACTCTGGATCAGTTCCTATGGAGTGGAGGGTAGCCAATGTAACCCCACTTTTTAAAAAAGGAGGGAGAGAGAAAACAGGGAATTATAGACCGGTCAGCCTGACATCGGTAGTGGGTAAAATGATGGAATCAATTATTAAGGATGTCATAGCAGTGCATTTGGAAAGAGGTGACATGATAGGTCCAAGTCAGCATGGATTTGTGAAAGGGAAATCATGCTTGACAAATCTTCTGGAATTTTTTGAGGATGTTTCCAGTAGAGTGGATAAGGGAGAACCAGTTGATGTGGTATATTTGGACTTTCAGAAGGCGTTCGACAAGGTCCCACACAAGAGATTGATGTGTAAAGTTAGAGCACATGGGATTGGGGGTAGTGTACTGACATGGATTGAGAACTGGTTGTCAGACAGGAAGCAAAGAGTAGGAGTAAATGGGTACTTTTCAGAATGGCAGGCAGTGACTAGTGGGGTACCGCAAGGTTCTGTGCTGGGGCCCCAGCTGTTTACACTGTACATTAATGATTTAGATGAGGGGATTAAATGTAGTATCTCCAAATTTGCGGATGACACTAAGTTGGGTGGCAGTGTGAGCTGCGAGGAGGATGCTGTGAGGCTGCAGAGCGACTTGGATAGGTTAGGTGAGTGGGCAAATGCATGGCAGATGAAGTATAATGTGGATAAATGTGAGGTTATCCACTTTGGTGGTAAAAACAGAGAGACAGACTATTATCTGAATGGTGACAGATTAGGAAAAGGGGAGGTGCAAAGAGACCTGGGTGTCATGGTACATCAGTCATTGAAGGTTGGCATGCAGGTGCAGCAGGCGGTTAAGAAAGCAAATGGCATGTTGGCCTTCATAGCAAGGGGATTTGAGTACAGGGGCAGGGAGGTGTTGCTACAGTTGTACAGGGCATTGGTGAGGCCACACCTGGAGTATTGTGTACAGTTTTGGTCTCCTAACCTGAGGAAGGACATTCTTGCTATTGAGGGAGTGCAGCGAAGGTTCACCAGACTGATTCCCGGGATGGCGGGACTGACCTATCAAGAAAGACTGGATCAACTGGGCTTGTATTCACTGGAGTTCAGAAGAATGAGAGGGGACCTCATAGAAACATATAAAATTCTGACGGGGTTAGACAGGTTAGATGCAGGAAGAATGTTCCCAATGTTGGGGAAGTCCAGAACCAGGGGTCACAGTCTAAGGATAAGGGGTAAGCCATTTAGGACCGAGATGCGGAGGAACTTCTTCACCCAGAGAGTGGTGAACCTGTGGAATTCTCTACCACAGAAAGTTGTTGAGGCCAATTCACTAAATATATTCAAAAAGGAGTTAGATGAGGTCCTTACTGCTAGGGGGATCAAGGGGTATGGCGAGAAAGCAGGAATGGGGTACTGAAGTTGAATGTTCAGCCATGAACTCATTGAATGGCGGTGCAGGCTAGAAGGGCCGAATGGCCTACTCCTGCACCTATTTTCTATGTTTCTATGTTTCTATGTTTCCCTCAGCCTCCTCTGTTCCAAGGAAAACAAATCCAGCCTATCCAATCTTTCCTCATAGCTAAGATTCTCCACTCCCGGCAACATCCTCGTAAATCTCCTCTTATACCTTCTCCAGTGCAATCACGCCCTTTCTGTAATGCGGTGACCAGAACTGCATGCAGGACTCCAGCTGTGGTCTAACCAGTGTTTTATACAGTTTAGGCATAACTCACCTGCTCTTGTATTCTATGCCTCGACTAATAAAGGCAAGCATTCCGTATGCCTCCTTAACCACCTTATCTACATGGCCTTCTACTTTCAGGGATCTGTGGACATGCACGTCAAAGGTCCCTTTGTTCCTCTACACTTCTCAGTGTCCTACCATTTAATATATATTCTCTTTCCTTGTTAGCCCTCCCCAAATGCATTACCTCACACTTCTCCAGATTAAATTCCATTTGCCACTGTTCTGCCCACCTGACCAGTCCATTGATATCTTCCTGCAGTCCGCAGCTTTCTTCTTCATTATCAACCACACAGCCGATTTTAGTATCATCTGCAAACTTCTTAATCATACTCCCTATATTCAAGTCTAGATCATTGATATATATCACAAAAAGCAAGGGATCTAGTACTGAGCCCTGCAGAACCCCACTGGATACAGCCTTCCAGTCACAAAAACACCCATCACCCATTACCCTCTGCTTCCTGCCTCTGAGACAATTTTGGATCCAACTTGCCACTTTGCCCTGGATCCTATGGGCTTTTACTTTCATGAGCAGTCTGCCATGTGAGACCTTATCAAAAGCTTTGCTAAAATCCATATACACTACATCAAACGCTTTGCCCTCAACGACCCTCCTGGTTACCTCCTCGAAAAATTCAATCATGTTAATCAGACAAGACCCCCCCCTTAACAAATTTGTGCTGACTGTCCTTGATTAATCCGTGTCTTTTTAAGTGAAGATTTATCCTGTCCTTCAGGATTGTTTCCAATAATTTTCCCACCACTGAGTTTAGGCTGATTGGCCTGTAATTACTCGGTCTATCCCTTTCTCCCTTCTTAAACAAAGGTACCACATTAGCAGTCCTCCAGTCCTCTGGCACCACACCTGAAGCCAGAGAGGATTGGAAAATGATGGTCAAAGCCTCTGCTATTTCCTCTTTTGCTTCATGTAACAGCCTGGGATACATTTCATCCAGGCCTGGGGAATTATCCACTTTCAAAGCTGCTAAACCCCTTAATACTTCCTCTCTCACTATGTTTATTTCATCTAATATTTCACATTCCCTCCTCCTCGATAGTAATATCTGCATTGCCCCTCTCTTTTGTGAAAACAGATGCAAAGTATTCTCTCAATCTCTGGAGTGGGACTTGAACCCACAACTTTTTGACCCAGCGGTGAGAGTGCTACCCACTGAGCCACAGCTGACAGTCTTGGCTGTAAGTGTCCCTCCCTAAGCCTATCGGCCTCTCTGACGCTCCTTCAGACCACCCCCTTTGACCAAGCTTTTGGTCGCATGTCTTAATATCTCCTTATGTGGCTCAGTGTCAATTTTTTGTCTGATTACGCTCCTGTGAAGCGCCTTGGGATATTTTGTTACATTAAGAGCACTATAGAAATGCCAGTTGCTGCTTTTTGGGGGGGTTAAAAATCAATGGGTGCATCTTGTGTTAAATAGCAGTGAGAAGAATACAAACACATTGACATTCAGTCATTTCTAGACTAATATCATTTATTTTATAATATTATATCAATCCTTAATAAGTGTGAGAAAATACTATTGCATCATTTATATATGTTGTAATGTAACCCCGCTGTTTAAGAAAGGAGGGAAAGAGAAAACGGAGAACTACAGACCAGTTAGCCTGATAGCAGTATTAGGGAAAATGCTAGAATCTATTATTAAGGACTTGGTAACAGGGCACTTAAAATAGGATTCGGCAGAGTCAACATGGATTCATGAAAGGGAAATCATGTTTGACAAATCTATTGGAGTTTTTTGAGGTTGTAACTGGCAGGATAGATAAGGGAGAACCAGTGGATGTGGTATATTTGGATTTTCAGAATGCATTCGATAATGTGGCACACAAGATGTTATTGAACAAAATTAGGGCTCATGTGATTGAGGGGAATATACCAGCATGGTTTGAGGATTGGTTAACGGACAGAAAACAGAGAGTAGGAATAAACGGGTCATTTTCGGGTTGGCAGGCTGTAACTAGTGCCGTAAGGATCAGTGCATGGGCACCAGCTATTCACAATCTATATCAATGATTTGGATGAGGGCACCAAATGTAATATATTCAAGTTTGCAGATGATACAAAGCTAGGTGGGAATGTAAGTTGTGAGGAGGATGTAAAGAGACTTCAAGGGGATATAGACAGGCTAAGTGAGTGGGCAAGAACATGGTAAATGGAGAATAATGTGGAGATATGTGGGGCCTAAATTGCCCACTGCTGGAAACAGGATGCACACATCCCCTTTCTACTGTTTTTTATTGCCATGGTGGTTGAGGTCACTTCTTGAGCCAAATTCCACTCTGCCTTTTTTTTCAGGCAGACAAGAAGTCGCTCATAATGGGGGTGGAAGTTGGGGCGGTGAGTACACTAGAGGGGGGGTAGTGGGGGGTTGAGCACACTGGAGGGGGGGGTAGTGGGGCGGTGAGCTCACTAGAGAGGGGTGAGCATACTAGAGGGGGGTAGTGGGGGGGTGAGCACACCAGAGGTGGGTAGTGGGGGGCTGAGCTCACTAGAGGGTGGTAGTGGGTGGGTGAGCACACTAGGGGGTGTAGTGGGGGGGTGAGCACACTAGAGGGGAGTAGTGGGGGGGGGTGAGCTCACTAGAGGGGGGTAGTGGGGGGGTGAGCTCACTAGGGGGTGTAGTGGGTGGGTGAGCACACTAGGGGGTGTAGTGGGGGGGTGAGCTCACTATGGGGTGTAGTGGGGGGGTGAGCACACTAGGGGATGTAGTGGGGGAGGTGAGCACACTAGAGGGGGTAGTGGGGGGGTGAGCTCACTAGTGGGGTGTACTGGGGGGGTGAGCTCACTAGTGGGGTGTAGTGGGGGGGTGAACTCACTAGTGGGGTGTAGTGGGGGGAGTGAGCACACTAGAGGGGGGTAGTGGGGGGTGAGCTTACTAGAGGGGGGTAGTGGGGGAGTGAGCACATTCAAGGGGGGTAGTGGGGGGTGAGCTCACTAGAGGGGGTAGTGGGGGGGTGAGCACACTAGAGGGTGGTAGTGGGGTGGGGGGTGAGCACACTAGAGGGGGGGTAGTGGGGAAGTGAGCACACTCGAGGGGGGTAGTGGGGGGGTGAGCTCACTAGAGGGGGTAGTGGGGGTGTGTGCACACTAGAGGGGGGTAGTGGGGGGGGGGGTGAGCACACTAGAGGAGGGTAGTGGGGGGGGTGAGCACACTAGAGGGGGGTAGTGGGGAAGTGAGCACACTCGAGGGGGATAGTGGGGGGGTGAGCTCACTAGAGGGGGTAGTGGAGGTGTGTGCACACTAGAGGGGGGTAGTGGGGGGGGTGAGCACACTAGAGGGGGATGGTGGGGGGGGGGTGAGTACACTAGAGGGGGGTAGTGGGGGGGTGAGCTCACTAGAGGGGTGTAGTGGGGGGGGTGAGCACACTAGGGGGACAGACATGGGGTGGTGTCGAGCGCTGATGATGTCATAACGGCGCCATGTCACCACGGATCGCCCCTTCACTGAACGAGGAGAGCCTGCGCGATTTCTAAACTTCGGCCCACTGGGCCACCAGGGAGGGTTTCGGCCAGGCCAGTGGCCTGGCACCCAAGAGGGTATGTGCGCCTGTTGGCGGCCCGGCTGAACCCGGGGGGGGGGGGGGCGGGGCGGGGGTGGGGGCACAATTGTCGGACTGACCCGGCAATCGATCGACACAAAAAAACATGGCGGCAGCAGCACTGCGCCCTCCCCGTTAACGGGCGCCGCACCACCATTGCAGAAGGCCACAGCCTCAGTGCACTGTTGGGAAAGAGCAGGTCTTGGCACCAGCCGGTGGCAGGAAGATTTTCACGGTGGAATCTCGCCGTCGGTGGGAGAACATCGGCGGTGCGTACGCTGTGATGACGCAGTTAGGACGGATCAGCAACCAGCGGAGCGATGGTGGGGGGGGTGGGGCGGGGTGAGGGGGGGGGAGCCGGGATACCGCTGGAGCGGAATTTTGATAATGGTGGCCATTACATGAAGTGTCTGCGGCCATTGCACTCTGCAGCGTAGCCACTGATTTCCAATGTTAAGAGGCCTTAAGGTAGGGGCAATTTCGGCCCTGTGATGTTATCCACTTTGGTAGGAAAAATATAAAAGCAGAGTATTTTAAAAATGATGAGAGATTGGGAAATGTTGGTGTTCAGAGGGACCTGGGTGTCCTTGTAAACGAATCACTGAAAGTTAACATGCAGGTACGGCAAGCAATTAAGAAAGGAAACAGTATGTTGGCCTTTATTACAAAGGGATTCAAGTATGAGTAAAGACGTCTTACTGCAATTATACAGGGCCCTCGTGAGACCGCACCTGGAGTATTGTGTTGTGTACAGTTTTTGGTCTCCTTACCCAAGGAAGGATACACTTGCCATAGAGGGAGTGCAACAAAGGTTCACCAGACTGATTCCTGGGATGGAGGGATTGTCCTATGAGGAGAGATGAGCAGACCAGGCCTATATTCTCTAGCGTTTAGAAAACTAAGAGGTGATCTCATTGAAACATACAAAATTCTTACAGGGCTCGACAGGGTAGATGCAGGGAGGATGTTTCCCCCTGGCTGGGGAGTCTAGAACCAGGGGTCACAGTCTCAGAATAAGGGGTCAGCCATTTAGGACTGAGATGAGGAGAAACTTCTTCACTGAGAGGGTGATGAATCTTTGGAATTCTCTGCCCCGGAGGGCTGTGGAGGCTCAGTCTTTGAGTATATTCAAGACAGAGATCGATAGATTTTTGTACTCTGGGGGAATCAAGGGATATGGGGATAGTGCAGGAAAGTGGAGTTGAGATAGAAGATCAGCCATGATCTAATTGAATGGCGGAGCAGGCTCGAGGGGCTGAATGGCCGACTCCTGCTCCTAATTCTTATGTTCTTATAAGAATCGAACAAGATTTCGGAGGTCAGTCTGTACGTTGGGTATATTTGGCACATTGTCAACATGAGCTTCACATTCAGACTTTACCTATCTGTCTCTCGTGGTATAATACTCAGCCTTATTTGATTCCATTTTGAAAATTTTTACAACTCTGTTTAAATGAGGCATCCAATTTATCCATCGCAAAACCATGGGCTCAATTTTCCCCAGTGATTCGTGCTGGTTTTTTTGAGAAGGCTGCTTTTTTTGGCCTAAGTTAAAAATCCCCAGTTTCCCCGATCAATTACTGCGTAATTCAGTTAGTTCCGATTTTTTTAGGTAAGTTTTTTTTCAGCCAAAGGGGGTGTAACCTGCCACCCGCGCCAATTCTGGCCATTTAGGCAAGTTTGGCCAGCTGAGAGTTACTCCAGTTCTGCTTAGGCCGGCGTACGTGGCCTCTGCAGAAAAACCTTCCGTAGAGTTAAAGAAATCGGTGCAGGTAAGGAAATCGGTGCAGGTAAGGTAAGGAAATCGGTGCAGGTAAGGAAATCGGCGCAGGTAAGGAAATCGGTGCAGGTAAGGAAATCGGTGCAGGTAAGGAAATCGGTGCAGGTAAGGAAATCGGTGCAGGTAAGGAAATCGGCGCAGGTAAGTGCAGCAGATGCCCGGACAGTAGCAGCAGGAAAGGTGAGAGAGGGAGAGAGGTGGGGGTTGGAAGCGAGTGTGGGGGGCGGGGGGGGGGGTGGGGGGGAGGGAGAGGGGGTGAGGGGGTGGGGGGGAAGCCTTTTGGGTGTAGTTAGTGTTGTGTATGCATGCCTGTTCACTGTGTGATGTCTGTAACACTGTATGCAACATTGAACGTACTCTTGTACTGTACACACCTTACCGGTACACTAGAGGTGCTGTTGCTGGAGACCCAGGGGTTGCCTGCACACGGCAGGTAACCCAGTATAAAAAGGAACACACAGCTTGTTGTTGGCACTTAGGAGCTGCTAATAAAAGAGTTTAAGCACCATACCCTGTCTTGTGGAGTCATTACTAAAGGTGCCTACATACACTACAGTTAGGTGCGGGGACCGGGAGGGAGGAGGCCACTCGGCCTGGGATAGGGGCGGAGGACCGGGACTCTGGGGGGAGGGAGGCTGGGGAGCTGGAGATGGACCGGCACTGGCAAAGGGCTCGAGGCGGGCTAGGCAAACAGACAGGAAAGCCCTTCGGCCAGGGCTAGGGGAAGGGAGCGGGACCAGCTTTAATAATTGGAGGTAAGTTGCTGTAATATATTTTAATGTGTTTTTAAGTTGATGCAATGTGTTTTAATGTGTTGGGAGCTGGCTGTATGTTTCACTTTGCAGCCTCAACTCGCATTGTGTCCCTGGTTACTGTGGCAACCCAATCTTTTTGGCGCAGAACAAGGCTCCACCCCCAAAACTAAAGGACAGGTTAGGCCATGCCAAAATGAAAAAATCCAACGGGGAAACTTAGAACTTTTTTTTCTAGCGTACTTGGGCCCCTAATAACTCTTCAAGTACACCAAAAAAAAGCTTTGGGGGAAATTGAGCCCAAAAACCCGCATACCGGAACAGTGTAACATTCAGAATTGCAGAACGTTCAAGGGTGTTGGTGTGGAGAGTCTACAGTCAGATTTGCCCATCGTCAATCCTCCCGGTACGGTGCTCAAAATAAATCTGTCAGAAGCAAGCACGTTGAATGAGTTTTGAGCACAATAGTGGAATATCAGCTTCTAGCTTGAGTAATACGAACTGCCATACAAATGTGTTTTGACTGCAATTTGATATTGGACGTTAATATTCCTCATCAGCCACTGAGTTTGCATGTTTGCAATAAGGAAAAGTTCACACATGCTGAGTGTGCAGAATAACATTGTTTGGATCAGTGGAAACCCACCACCATCTTTAATTGTCCTCGACCGAGCTATTACAATCCATGCATGCAGATTTTCTGTTTGCCTTTGATATGAAATGTGCACCACCTCTCTACCTCCCCACTTAATCCCCAAAAGGGATGGAGTATAAAAGCAGGGAAGACTTGCTACAGCTATACAAGGTATTGCTGAGGCCACACCTGGAATACTGCATGCAGTTTTGGTTTCCATATTTACGAAAGAATATACTTGCTTTGGAGGCAGTTCAGAGAAGGTTCACTGGGTTTGTTCCGGGGATGAGGGGGTTGACTTTAAAGGGAAGGTTGAGTAGGTTGGGCCTCTACTCATTGGAATTCAGAAGAATGAGAGGTGATCTTATCGAAATGTATAAGATTATGAGGGGGCTTGACAAGGTGGATGCAGAGAGGATGTTTCCACTGATGGGGGAGACTAGAACTAGAGGGCATGATCTTAGAATAAGGGGCCACCCATTTAAAACAGAGATGAGGAGGAATTTCTTCTCTCTGAGGGTTGTTAATCTGTGTAATTCGCTGCCTCAGAGAGCTGTGGAAGCTGGGACATTGAATAAATTTAAGACAGAACTAGACAGTTTCTTAAACGATAAGTGGATAAGGGGTTATGGGGAGCGGGCAGGGAAGTGGAGCTGAGTCCATGATCAGATCAGCCATGATCTTATTGAATGGCGGAGCAGGCTCGAGGGGCCGTATGGCCTTCTCCTATTCCTTCCTTTTCCTTCCCCTCCCTTCCTCCCTCCCTCTCTTACTCCCTTCCTTCTTATCTTCCTTCCTATCTTCCTATCTCCCTCCTTCCCCTCCCTCCCTCCCCTCGCTTCCCTTCCCCTCCCTCCCTCCCTTCCCTCACTTCCCCCTCCCTCCCTCCTCCCTTTCCTTCCTCCCTTCCCCTCCCTCCCTCCCTTTCCTTTCCCCCTCCCTCCCTCCCTTTGCTTTCCCTTTCCCCTTCCCTCCCTCCCTCCTTCCTTTCCTTCCTCCTTTTCCCCTCCCTCCCTCCTTTTCCCTTCCCCTCCCTCTCTCCCTTTCCTTTCGTTTCCCTTTCCCCTCCCTCCCTTACTTTCCCCTCCCTCCCCTTCCCTTCCCCTTCCCCTTCCCGCATTCACACCGAGGAGCTTTTTTCCCCCTGATCTGATTATCAGTGCCTTCTCTGAAGTCTTCCATGTTTTTTCATGCAAGCCATGCCAGAGCACTCTCCTGAGGATTACAGTTAAAATAGAATTATGAGTAAATCTCTGAGGCTGCTCTCCCAACATGGAGCCTTGCTGGACGGGAGTGCGGGTTCGAGGTAGAGCTATAAACCTATGGGGCCCATTCTTCAAATCCCATCTAGCGAGGCTGCACACTGGAAGCTTCACCCCACAACATGATTCTCCATATTTCACTTCCGCACTCGGGTCAGTATTGGAGAGTCGAGCAGTCCAAAGGTCTCCCTGTTTTATTTTGGAGTGCTCCAATGTGTCAGGAATGAGATTACAGTGCCATTGCTGAATGAAAAACTCTACTTACATCATCAACAACTGCATTTATATAGCACATTTAATGTAGACAAACATCCCAAGGAGTTTAGAAGAATGAGAGATGATCTTATTGAAACATGTAAGATTCTGAGGGAGATTGACAGGGTAGATGCAGAGAGGATGTTTCCCCTCATGGGGAATCTAGAACTAGGGGGCATCGTTTCAGAATAAGGGGTCACTCATTTAAGATAGAGATGAAGAGGAATTTCTTCTCTGAGGGTTGTGACGCTTTGGAATTCTCGGCCCCAGAGAGCTGTGGAGGCTGGGTCATTGAATATATTCAAGGCAGATTCTTGAACTACAGGAGGGTGACGGGTTATGGGGAGCGGGCAGGGAAGTGGAGCTGAGTCCATGATCAGATCAGCCATGATCTTATTGAATGGCGGAGCAGGCTCGAGGGGCCAAATGGCTGACTCCTGCTCCTATTTCTTGTGTTGTTATATTCTTATGTTATCAGACAAAAATAAATGCTGATACAAAGACGGAGATAGTAGGAAGGGTGACTAAAAGCTTTGTCAAAGAGGTAGGTTTTAAGGAGAGTCTTAAAGGAGGAGAGAGAGGCGGAGAGGTTAATGGAGGGAATTCCAGAGCTTGGGGCTTAGACGGCGGAAGGCACAGCTGGCAATGGTGGGGCGATGGAACTCGGGGATACACAAAGGTTGGAGGGATCTCAGAGGGCTCCGGGGCTCGAGCAGGTTATGGAGATTGGCAGGCGCAAGGCCATGGAGTGATTTGAATTCGAGGACAGGAATTTTAAATAGTTGTGGGGAGCGGGAACCAATGTAGGTCAGTGAGCACTGGGGTGATGGGTGAACTGGACTTGGTGCGAGTTAAGATTATGAGGGGGCTTGACAAGGTGGATGCAGAGAGAGTGTTTCCACTGATGGGGGAGACTAGAACTAGAGGGCACGATCTTAAGATAAGGGGCCGCCCATTTAAAACAGAGATGAGGAGGAATTTCTTCTCTCAGAGGGTTGTAAATCTGTGGAATTCACTGCCTCAGAGAGCTGTGGAAGCTGGGACATTGAATAAATTTAAGACAGAAATAGACAGTTTCTTAAATGATATTGGGATAAAGGGTTATTGGGGAGCGGGCAGGGAAGTGGAGCTGAATCCATGATCAGATCAGCCATGATCTTATTGAATGGCGGAGCAGGCTCGAGGGCTCGTATGTCCCACTCCTGTTCCTATTTCTTATGTTCTTAAGAAGCATTCATTGAAATATTGCTTTAAAAGGAAGAGTTCCAATTGAAGGTTATGTGAACAGAGGCTGCTCCTCAAATTCTGGTTGCATTTCAGTCCCACGCTCCTGATCTTTGGGCACCCTGTGCGGAGGGGAGCGGGCAGGTCGGAAGGCCTCCTCATAGGACAGCTCCTGGGCATGGCCAAAGTGGCCATTCACCAATCCAGGTAGCGGGCGGTTGAGGGGTTCTTTCAGCCCGACTGCCTGCCTCTTTTCCGTGGTTACATCCGAGCCAGGGTGTCCCTGGAGATGGAGCACGCGGTGTCCACCGGTACGCTCGCGGCCTTCCGCGAGAGGTGGGCGCCAGAGGGACTGGAGTGCATCATCACCCCCGGCAACCAAATTTTAATTTGATTTTAAGTTTACAGCTAAAAGTTAATTTGTTTATTTGTCGGTTTTAGTGCCCCCTTTAATAATTTATGGTTTCAACTAAAATAGTTATGTGAATAGATATTGTGAAGTGTATTTAATCCTGTTAATCTTTTACAGACCGTGAATCAAGCAGCACAAGTTATAACCTCTCCACTGGAACCAGTTACTACAGCTGTGTCAGTCAGGTCACTGTTGGTAGGTATGAAGTCTAGAGATACCGATCAATAAATCCAAATCATTATTGTACACAATGTTCTGCTATCCTTTGTATCTGTGATGGTTTAATTATAAAAGGTTAAAGAGAAGAAAGCATTTGATAGAATACTAATCCTTGATAACACTGGATTTTAATCATTTTTTAAATAATTCTTTTTCCTAATTAGTGAAGTGACCTATATTAGTCCCCATGAGGCTATGGGAGGAGTCAAGTCTCTATAATTCTCCCCAAGTGCCCCTCACCAATGTTCGCTTTCATTTCTTTTGGGGTCAGCGGCCCCTTTAACGGGCCGCGCGGCCCATTCAAAATTCCGCGCCTGGGCAGTTTTTCAATCTGAAGTACGGTGAGCTGGGGGCTCCAGAGCGCCCTGCAGCCACGCAGCCTAAAGTGATCAGTGCCCCTCGCCCAATTACACACATTGTGGCTTGGTGGGCAACACACTCGCCTCTGAGTCAGAAGTTTGTGGGTTCAAGTCCCACATCCAGTCTGACACTCCATCATCATAGGCAGTCCCTCGGAGTCGAGGAAGACTTGCTTCCACTCTAAAAGTGAGTTCTCAGGTGACTGAACAGTCCAATGCGGGGCCTACAGTCACAGATGGGACAGACAGTGGTTGAAGGGAAGGGTGGGTGGGGAGTCTGGTTTGCCGCATGCTCCTTCCGCTGTCTGAGCTTGGTTTCTGCTTGTTCTGGGCGATGGGACTCGAGGTGCTCAGCGCCCTCCCGGATGCTCTTCCTCCACTTAGAGCAGTCGTGGGCCAGGGCCAGGTTCCGGCGGGGATGTTGCACTTTATCAGGGAGGCTTTGAGGGTGTCCTTGAAACGTTTCCTTTGCCCACCTGGGGCTCGCTTGCCGTGTCGAGACTCCGAGTAGAGTGCTTACTTTGGGAGTCCCGTGTCTGGGCGGACAATGTGGCCTGCCCAACGGAGTTGGTTAAGTATGGTCAGTGCTTCGATGCTGGGGATGTTGGCCTGATCGAGAACACTGACGTTGGTGCGTCTATCTTCCCAATGGATTTGCAAGATCTTGCAGAGGCAGCGCTGGTGGTACTTCTGCAGCGCTTTGAGATGTCTGCTGTATATATTCCACGTCTCTGAGCCATATAGGAGGGCGGGTATCACTACTGCCCTGTATTACCGGATGTCCTTGGATCTAGCCTGGAGGTGGCGAAAGTTGAATAGGTTCCCGCTGGTTCTATAGTTTAGTTCCACTCCAGCTGAGGGTGAGATGAAGCATTGCAGCAAGGAAGATCGAGAAGAGCGTTGGTGCGATGATGCAGTCTTGCTTGGTGCCAGATTTGAGGTCCTGGTCTTTGAACACCCTTTTCCTCAGGTGACCGAAGGCTGTGCTGGCACACTGGAGGCGGTGTTGGACCATGTCATCCATGTCTGCCCTTGCTGATAATAGGCTCCCGAGGTATGGAAAATGCTCCACGTTGTCCAAGACCCCGCCGTGGATTTTGATGATCGGGGGGGGGGCAGTGCTGTGTGGCGGGGTCAGGTTGGTGGAGGACCCTTTGTCTTACGGATGTTTAATGTAAGGCCCATGCTTTCGTACACCTCGGTGAAAATGTTGACGATGGCTTAGAGGTCGGCCTCCGAGTGTGCGCAGACGCAAGCGTCGTCTGCTTACTGTAGTTCAATGACAGAGGATGGGATAACCTTGGATCTAGCCTGGAGGCGGCGAAGGTTGAAGGTTGAACAGGTTCCTGCTGGTTCTATAGTTTAGTTCCACTCCAGCTGAGGGTGAGATGAAGCATTGCAGCAAGGAAGATCGAAAAGAACGTTGGTGCAATGATGCAGTCTTGCTTGACCCCAGTCCGGACATGGATTGGGTCTGTGGTGGATCCATTGGTCAGGATCACGGCTTGCATGTCGTCATGGAACAGGCAGAGAATGGTGACAAACTTTTGAGGGCAGCCGAAACGGAGGAGGACGCTCCATAGTCCCTCACGGTTGACATTGTCAAAGGCCTTTGTGACGTCAAAGAAGGCCATGTACAAGGGTTGGTGCTGTTCCCTGCATTTCTCTTGTAGTTGTCGCGCAGTGAAGATCATGTCCGTTGTAACCCTTAGTGGACAGAATCCGCATTGTGACTCTGGGAGGAGCTCTTCAGTCACAGGGAGAAGACGGTTGAGGAGGATTCTAGCGACGACTTTCCCCGTGGCTGATAGCAGGGAGATTCCTCTGTAGTTACCGCAGTCAGACTTGTCCCCTTTCTTGAAGATGGTCATGATTACGGCGTCTCTGAGATCTCCTGGCATGCTTTCCTCCTTCCAGATGAGAGAGATGAGGTCATGCATTCATGCCAATAGTGCCTCTCCGCCCTGATTTAGTGCCTCAGCAGCAATGCCCCTGATGCCTTATTGTTCTTCAGCTGATGGATGGCCTTTTCTACTTCGTGCTGGTCTGAGATTTTGCTGACGTGGTGGCGGGTAGCATACTGCGGGATGGAATCGAGGACACTCGCGTCAAAGCTAAAAAGCTGAAAGTCTCACATCCAGGGACTTGAGCCCATAAATCCAGGCTGACACTCCAGTGCAGTACTGGGGGGGCGCTGCACTGTCTGAGGTGCCATCTTTCGGATAAGACATTAAACCAAGGCCCCATATGCTCTCTAAGGTGAACGTAAAAGAGCCCATGGCACTACTTTGAAGAAGAGCAGGGGAGTTAACCTCGTTGTCCTGGCCAATATTTATCCCTCAATCAACATAACAAAAACAGATAATCTGGTCATTATCACATTGTTGTTTATGGGAGCTTGCTGTGCGCATGTTGGCTGTCGCGTTTCCCATATTACAACAATGACAACACTCCAAAAGTACTTCATTGGCTGTGAAGCGCTTTGAGACGTCTGGTGATCATGAAAGGCGCATATAAAAGCAAGTCTTTCTTAATAATATTTTATACCTTCAACGAGCTGCATTAAAGGGTAGCAAAAGGTTACACATTATTTCTATTGGGTTCAGATCCATTCCAAATCTCCAAAAGCTCAGCAATTTTGTTAACATTCTTACAGGGCTCGACAGGGTAGAGGCTGGGAGGATGTTTCCCCCCGGGCTGGGGAGTAGAACTAGGGGGTCCCAGTCCCAGAATAAGGGGTCGGCCATTTAGGACTGAGACGAGGAGAAATTTCTTCACTCAGAGGGTGGTGAATCTTTGGAATTCTCTGCCCCAGAGGGCCGTGGAGGCTCAGTCGTTGAATATATTCAAGACTGAGAGATGGATTTTTGGATAAAAAGATAATCAAGGGATATGGGGATCGAGCGGGAAAGTGGAGTTGAGGTTGAAGATCAGCCGTGATCTTATCGAATGGCGGAGCAGGCTCGAGGCCGACTACGTCAGCGCAACACGGATGCTCCGCACAGCACTGACGCTGAGCTTTTGGAGAGTTGTGAAATATCTCCTTAAATGTACACCACTGTTCATCAACCGTCCTACACTTTAATCTATTTTCCCGGTCCACTTTAGCCAACTCTGCCGTCATACCTTCATAGTCTCCTTTATTTAAGCTTAGTACGCTGGTTAGAGATCCAACTTTCTCACCCTCCATCTGAATTTGAAATTCAACCATGCTATGATCACTCATTCCGAGGGGATCCTTTACTAGGAGATTGTTTATTAATCCTGTCTCATTACACAGGACCAGATCTAAGATAGCCTGCTCCCCGGTTGGATCCGTTACATACTGCTCAAGGAATATAGATTCTGTCCTTGACCCCTCTGGGACATCCCCCCTCTCCAGCACTGTGACATTCTCCTTAACCAATACTGCCACACCACCTTCTATCTCTCCTTCCCTATATTTCCTGAACACCTTTTAACCAGGACCATTTATTACCCAATCCTGCCCTTTGAGCCAGGTCTCAGACATTGTCACAACATCGTATTCCCATGTGACTATTTGTACCTGCAGCTCACTTATTGTGTTGACTGTACTTTGTGCGTTCACTTTCAGACACTGTAAACCCATCTTAGACCATCCTGTATTCGCTCTTAGTCTGACCCCACCTTAGTATTTCTTACTTTTCTGCTATCTGTCTCTCCCAATCCTTTGAGCACTTTATTTCCCCTTTCTAAAGCTACATCCTGGTGCTCCACCCCCTGCCAATTAGTTTAAACCTCCACAACAGCACTAGCAAACCCTCCCCACCCCCGCAAGGAGAATGGTTCTGGCCCTTGCGAGGTGCAACCCGTCCAGCCTGTACAAGTCCCACCTCCCCCAGAACCGGCCCCAATGCCCAAGGAATCTGAAGCCCTCCCTCCTGCACCATCTCTAGCCAGGCATTCATCTGCTCTATCCTCCTATTTCTGTACTCAATTGCACGTGGCACCGGGAGTAATCCGGAGATTACTACCTTTGAGGTCCTGCTCTTCAATCTCTCTCCTAGCTCCTCATGCTCCTCTTCTTCTTTCCATCTTCCTTTGTACGGAAATTAATCATTACTTCTGTCCTAGAAGGCCAGATCTAGGTTAAATGTCAGGAGGTGGTTCTTTTCCCAGAGAATAGTGGAGCTCTGGAACATAAGAACATAAGAAATAGGAGCAGGAGTCGGCCATACGGACCCCCGAGCCTGTTCCGCCATTTAATATCATGGCTGATCTAATCTTGGCCTCAACTCCACTTCCCTGCCCGCTCCCCATAACCCTTTATTCCCTTATCACTCAAAAATCTGTCTATCTCTGCCTTAAATATATTCAATGACCCAGCCTCCACAGCTCTCTGGGGCACAGAATTCCATAGATTTACAACCCTCTGAGTTCCTCCTCATCTCACTTTTAAATGGGCTGTCCCTTATTCTGAGACTATGTCCCCTAGTTTTAGTTTTCCCTATGAGTGGAAATATCCTCTCTGCATCCACCTTGTCGAGCCCCCTCATTATCTTATATGTTTCGATAAGATTACCTCTCATTCTTCTGAACTCCAATGTGTATAGGCCCAACCTACTCAACCTATAGTCAACCCCCTCATCTCTGGAATCAACCTAGTGAACCTTCTCTGAACAGCCTCCAATGCAAGTATATCCTTCCTTAAATACGGAGACCAAAACTGTACGCAGTACTCTAGGTGTGGCCTCACCAATACCCTGCACAGATGTAGCAGGACTTCTCTGCTTTTATACTCCACCCTGCTTACAATAAAGGCCAACATTCCATTTGCCTTCCTGATTATTTGCTGTACCTGCATACTAACTTTTTGTGTTTCATGCACAAGGACCCCCAGGTCTCTCTGTACTGCAGCACTTTGCAATTTTTCTCCATTTAAATTATAATTTGCTTTTCTATTTTTTCTGCCAAAGTGGATAACCTCACACTTACCCACATTATACTCCATCTGCCAAATTTTTCCCCACTCACTTAGCCTGTCTATATCCCTTTGCAGATTTTTTTTGTCCTCCTCACAATTTGTTTTCCCACCCATCTTTGTATCATCAACAAACTTGGCTACATTACACTCTGTTCCTTCATCCAAGTCATTAATATAGATTGTAAATATTTGAGGACCCAGCACCGATCCTTGCGGCACCCCACTATCCCGATTCTCTGTTTTCTAGCCAATCCTCTATCCATGCTAATATATTACTCCCAACCCCGTGAACTTTTATCTTGTGCAGTAACCTTTTACGTAGCACCTTATCGAATGTCTTCTGGAAATCCAAATACACCACATCCACTGGTTCCCTGTTATCCACCCTGCTCGCTATATCCTCAAAGAAACATAGAAACATAGAAAATAGGTGTAGCAGTAGGCCATTCGGCCCTTCGAGTCTGCAACACCATTCAATAAGATCATGGCTGATCATTCACCTCAGTACCCCTTTCCTGCTTTCTCTCCATACCCCTTGATCCCTTTAGCCGTAAGGGACATATCTAACACCCTCTTGAATATATCCAATGAACTGGCATCAACAACTCCCTGCGGTAGCGAATTCCACAGGTTAACAACTCTCTGAGTGAAGAAGTTTCTCCTCATCTCTGTCCTAAATGGTTTACCCCTTATCCTTAGACTATGTCCCCTGGTTCTGGACTTCCCCAGCATCGGGAGTATTCTTCCTGCATCTAACCTGTCCAGTCCCATCAGAATTTTATATGTTTCTATGAGATCCCCTCTCATCCTTCTAAACTCCAGTGAATATAGGCCCAGTCGATCCAGTCTCTCCTCATATGTCAGTCAAGCCATCCCGGGAAACAGTCTGGTGAACCTTCGCTGCACTCCCTCAATAGCAAGAATGCTCTTCCTCAGATTAGGAGACCAAAACTGAACACAATATTCCAGGTGAGGCCTCACCAAGGCTCTGTACAACAGCAGTAAGACCTCCCTGCTCCTATACTCAAATTCTCTAGCTAAGAAGGCCAACATGCCATTTGCCTTCTTCACCGCTTGCTGTACCTGCATGCCAACTTTCAATGACTGATGTACCATGACACCCAGGTCTCGTTGCACCTCCTCTTTTCCTAATCTGCCGCCATTCAGATAATATTCTGCCTTTGTGTATTTGCCACCAAAGTGGATAACCTCATATTTATCCACATTATACTGCATCTGCCATACGTTTGCCCACTCACCTAACCTGTCCAAGTCATCCTGTAGTCTCTTAGCATCCTCCTCACAGCTCACACCGCCACCCAGCTTAGTGTCATCTGCAAACTTGGAGATATTGCGCTCAATTCCTTCATCTAAATCATTAATGTATATTGTAAATAGCTGGGGTCCCAGCACTGAGCCCTGCGGCACCCCACTAGTCACTGCCTGCCATTCTGAAAAGGACCTATTTATCCGTCTCTCTGCTTCCTGTCTGCCAGTTCTCTATCCATGTCAGTACATTACCCCCAATACCATGTGCTTTAATTTTTCACAACAACCTCTTGTGTGGGACCTTGTCAAAAGCCTTTTGAAATTCCAAATATACTACATCCACTGGTTCTCCCTTGTCCACTCTACCAGTTACATCCTCAGAAAATTCTGGAAGATTTGTCAAGCATTATTTCCCTTTCATAATTTCATGCTGACTTGGATCGATCCTGTCACTGCTTTTCAAATGCGCTGCTATTTCATCTTTAATAATTGATTCCAACATTTTCCCCACTACTGTTGTCAGGCTAACCGGTCTATAATTCCCCGTTTTCTCCCTCCCTCCTTTCTTAAAAAGTGGTGTTACATTAGCTACACTCCAGTCCATAGGAACTGATCCAGAATCGATAGACCATTGGAAAATGATCACCAATACATCCACTATTTCTAGGGCCACTTCCTTAAGTACTCTGGGATGCAGACTATCAGACCCTGGGATTTATCGGCCTTCAATCCCATCAATTTCCCGAACACAATTTCCCGCCTAATAAGGATTTCCTTCAGTTCCTCCTTCTCACTAGACCCTCGGTCCCCTAGTATTTCCGGAAGGTTATTTGTGTCTTCCTTTGTGAAGACAGAACCAAAGTATTTGTTCAACTGGTCCGCCATTTCTTTGTTCCCATTATAAATTCACCTGAATCTGACTGCAAGGGACCTACGTTTGTCTTCACTAATCTTTTTCTCTTCACATATCTATAGAAGCTTTTGCAGTCAGTTTTTATGTTCCCAGCAAGTTTCCTCTCATACTTTATTTTCCCCCTCCTAATTAAACCCTTTGTCCTCCTCTGCTGAATTATAAAATTCTCCCAGTCCTCAGGTTTGCTGCTTTTTCTGGCCAATTCATATGCCTCTTTCTTGGATTTAACACTATCCTTAATTTCCCTTGTTAGCCACGGTTGAGCCACCTTCCCCGTTTTATTTTTGCTCCAGACAGGGATGTACAATTGTTGATGTTCATCCATGTGATCTTTAAATGTTTGCCATTTCCTATCCACCGTCAACCCTTTAAGTATCATTCGCCAATCTATTCAAGCCAATTCACGTCTCATACCATCGAAGTTACCTTTCCTTATGTTCAGGACCTTAGTCTCTGAATTAACTGTGTCACTCTCCATCTTAATATAGAATTCTACCATATTATGGTCACTCTTCCCCAAGGGGCCTCGCACAACAAGATTGCGAATAAAAGAACTCCAACAAATTTGTGAAACATGATTTCCCTTTCATAAAACCATGCTGACTCTGCCTGACTGAATTATGCTTTTCCAAATGTCCCGCTACTGCTTCTTTAATAATGGACTGCAGCATTTTCCCAGCTACAGATGTTAGGCTAACTGGTCTACAGTTTCCTGCTTTTTGTCTGCCTCCTTTTTTACATCAACGGATGCTGATTTGCTGCGTTCCTCCAAGCGAGAGCTGGACCGGTTTGTGGTGGGGGCAGAGATGACCTGGTATCAGAGGTAGTCATCCTGTAATGTTAACCAAGGTCAGAGTGATCTCCTGGGCTAGCTTCCACCCCCTGAGAAGGGTCGGAGAGAAATTTCCCAGATATTTTTGCTCCCCCAAGTTGGCCTGGGTTTTGCCCCCTGGAAAAGACGGTGACCTCGAGGTTGTTTAGTGCAATGATAGTGGGTAGATAGTTTTGGTTGGTTCGCTCATCTACGCCGTGATTTCTGTGGTGATTCCATTTGCGGAGTCCGCAACAGCACCCCCTGTGGAGGAGCAGAGTATCACTGACAGCAACTCCCAGATTTCCACGTTTTGCTACGTGCGTGCTGACCAATATTCCCTTTCAGCTGCGTGGCCACGCACCGCTCCAGGGGTCCCTGGCAGCCGGCGAGCCTGCTTTTAAATTGAATAAACCGAGCATGCGTAGAAGTTTGATCGAGGGGGCGTAGCCTGTTAAACGGGGCACGCCAAAACAAATACCGGGATCATGGGGTGGATGCCAGAGGTACTGTCAGTTTTACCCAGTAGTAACGGCCTGGCCCATGTTAGTGCAGCAAATTCCCGGCCCTTGTGTCTGACAGTGCAGACATTCCGCACCCCACCCACAGCCACGTGCTCTACTGGGAGAGGAGGAGAAAAAAAAACAGATTAAAAAAAAACCCAGACCAGCTATGGGGAAACATATCTGGGAAATTCCTCTCCGACCCTCCTTAGGCGATCGGTAACTAGTCCAGGAGATCTCTCTGGTAGCTGAATTCCCTGCAGTATCGACCTTCTGTACAAAGTGATCTCTGCCCCAGCCAGAAACAGGTCCAGCTCTCGCTTGACGGAACTCAGTGAATCAGCATCTACTGCACGAGATGTTCCAAAGGCCCACTGCTCTCTGGGAAAAACTACCTCCTGACATTTCACCTCGATCTGGTCTTGCACAACCTGAGCTGGTGACCCCTGGTCCTCCCTGACCTATTTAATTGGAACAAACTATCAGCTGGAACACAATATTTTCCCTTCGATTAAGTACTTCATTGGCTGTAAAGCGCTTTGCGAGATTGTGAAAGGCGCTATAGAAATGCAAGTTCTTTCTTTTAAAATATTTCTTAAAAATGTTATTTTAACACATTTGACTTTGAATGTTGTGACCAAAAATAGTTTTATTGCTTTCACAACTGTTTGTATTGACAAACGGAAGTTAATAATGAGCGCCTGTGAAGTCATGCTCGGTGGAAGTGAATGCAATGCTTTTGTCCAACAGATGACTGCACCTCCAGCAGATGGTGCTGCTGCACGTGGAGATGGGTTGTGGCACAATCATCATCACAGGCAGTCCCTCGGAATCGAGGAAGACTTGCTTCCATGCTAACAAATGAGTCCTTAGGTGGCTGAACAGTCCAATACAAGAGCCACAGACTCTGTCACAGGTGGGGCAGACAGTGGTTGAGGGAAAGGGTGGGTGGGACTGGTTTGCCGCACGCTCCTTCCGCTGCCTGCGTTTGCTTTCTCCACGCTCTCGGCGACGAGACTCGAGGTGCTCAGCGCCCTCCCGGATGCTCTTCCTCCACTTCGGGCGGTCTTTGGCCAGGGACCCCCCAGGCGTCGGTGGGGATGTTGCACTTTATCAAGGCGGCTTTGAGGGTGTCCATGTAACAGGAATCTCCCTGTGGCACAATACACCTGCGGTGTGCACGCAGTCACGCTGGAGGGGGAAACAGCACAGTCTCTGGCATTGACCGTCCAAGCAGAGCTAAACACAGAGATCACTCTGACCATTAACACACAGCTGGAACAAGAGTACATTTGGCACAGGAGGGTCAATAGGACTGGGAAAAGGGCAAATGTTTCTAGAACAGCACGGAGAGGGGGTGGGGGGGGGCATGACAATCTCAGTATCACCTCCCCCACCCCCCAGCCTCCATCTGACTCATAGGAACAGGTTGGTTCCTCAAGCTTGCTCCACCATTCAATTAGATCAGGGCTGTTCTGTATCCGAACTCCATGTATGCACCTTGGTTCCGTAACCCTTAATACCCTTACCCAACAAAAAACGACCAATCTCAGTTTTGAAATTTCCAATTGACCCCCGGTCTCAACAACTTTTTGGGGGAAAGAGTTCCAGATCCCCACCACCCTTTGTGTGAAGAAGTGCTTCCTGACATCACCCCTGAACGGCTTGGCTCTAATTTTAATGTTCTGCCCCCTTGTTCTGGACTCCTCCCACTAGAGGGAATAGTTTCTCTCTACCTGATCAACCCCTTTAGTCATCTTAAACACCTCCATTAGATCACCACTTAATCCTCTACACTCGAGGGAATACAAGGCAACTGGTCCTCATAACTTAATCCTTTTAGCCCCGGTATCAACTGGTGAATCTGCGCTACTCCCCCTCCGAGACCGATATATCCTCCCTGGGACTGGGAGTAGGACATATAATGGGGGTTCCTAAAATGGACAGGGAAACTCTGCAATTTAAATGAGAGAAAGTAGCACAACAATTACAATTATTTGTATTATGTCTGTAGTGTACTTATGAATGACTCCACGAGGCAATGTGTTGTACTCAAACTGTAGTGACTTGTTCCTTTACTCGTAACTCCAGAGTGAGGCAACCGTATGGTGGCTCCCCTTTTATAAAGCCCCTGCCACCAGGGCAGGAGACCCCGGTCTCCACCAGTTGCACCCTCTAGTGGTGCCAGCATAGTATATACACAGTGTAAACCTCATTGATAGTACATCAGATAACAAGTCTCCATCTTATGCAACTATACAGTGACTACAGAGTATATCTATAGTCTACATATATAACATCACTCTCCCCCAAGTCCTTTGTGCCAATTACCTTTGCACTATGTGCTCTGGCTTAGCTCTCCCCAGACTTGAGCCAATAGCCCTTACACCTTGGCTGTGCTTTGGCTTGGCTCTCCCCCTGTTAACCCCCAAGTCCTTTTGCCACAATGTTGGATGGTGGTTACCAGTTTGGATGGTTCGATGATGCAGTGGAGGTTCCAGTGGGTTCTGGGTATGATCCATATGTGTATCCATGGCTACATACATCCATTCCCCCACCCCCCCCCCCCCCACAGCGAGATCATGCAGCTGGCCCGTTACATTAACATACAGGATCAGACAAAGAAAGGAAGAAAAAAAACATATTTTTTTTACAGGTTGAATCGTGACACCTTGGTTCAGTGACTTACAATCGTTACATTTTACAGTCGTGCGCCAGGATTGGGTAGATTGTATTCATGGTTCAGTCATGGTAATTACTGAGGTAACAGTACAGGTATGTGAAGGATGTTAGTTCCAGAGCAACCGGACGGGGTCCTAGTCATCTGATGGCAGCACTGCGCCCCCTGCTAGCGGGGTGGGCTTGGTTCGCTCACCTTGCCAGGACTCGGGGCCTTTGCCGTTGCCTAGTGGTGGGCAGAGCCACAGATGTGTGTGGCCTCCCTGTCCTCCTTTGAGAGCTGCAGAATCTTCTGCCTGCTCTCTCACGGTGTTGGGAACCTGGCTGTTCCAGGTCCCGTTTGGGGAACTCGTTGGTTCTGACCTTTCGCTCCCGGACATGGCCGAGGTAGCGACTGGGTCTGGGGGCTGCGCCATCTCCACCCGGGTGGTGGGCAACGGCGGCCGACTGCGCGTATTGGTGCCGTTTTCGTTTCCAGGTCTGTGGTGAATAGTGCCATTGGGTGCCTGCAGCATGGGATAGGCCTGGGGCAGGGTATCAGGATCAGCGCCTTCACCTTCCCGAATTTGCTCGCTTGCTACTTTTGGGAACACTCTATTCTCGACATCTCGCAACAACATTTTGTTCTTTACATTCTTAATCGGTTCGTTACATTGATTGCCATGCATACAATGTCTCTTTAAGTTCAGTTGGTTGCAGGTCTCCTTTAAGAGAACACTGCTGGCTTTACCCCAATCAAATCCCTTGTTAGACACCACATGTTGGTCCCTCAGTGTTGCACCTCGTGGTATTGCCGCGGCCATCTTTTTTTCCAGCCACGCTGCCCCTCGCTGCAGCAGGGACACCATCTTGCCTCTGTCCTCGAGGTTGACTGCCTTGTTCCTTCTCTCCCGCGATTCTGTCACAAAAGCTGGAAGAGTGCCTGTGAATTCGATCTTCCTCCCCAGGAGTCCTGCCACTGGAGCCGGGAAGGTACTTTTAGGTCGTTCCGGTCGGATCATTGCCATGCAGTCGTGATGGTTAGTCTGTGCCTCAGGTGCTGCGCTGGTCTGTTCTCTGGTGCCTGGCCCAAGTGAAGATGAGGTTTTTCTCTGCCTCTGAGCACGGGGGACATCGATTGCTGGAGTGAAGAGGTCTTCCCATTTCCACTGGATCTTCCCCATCCACCTTCTTCCGAGTAGTGTTGGACCATCACCTGCAACAATCCACAGAGGTAACTTGTGCACCACACCATTATGGATTACACTTACATCCGCACTACCAAGGACTGGGATCAGGTGTCGGTGCGCAACTTTTCCTGTACTGGACCAAGCTCGGGTCGTTTTTCGTTCCATAGCCTCTCAAAGGCATCCTGGCTCATCACTGACTGGCTCGCTCCCGTGTCCACTTCCATGAAGACTGGAACGCCGTTTATCTCGACTTCCATCTTCACTGGAGGACAATCGGTGGTGCAGGTATACACTCCATACACTTCTTCTTGGGGCTGAGCTGCCTCTCTGACCAAATCATCATACTCCCTGCTGGATTCAACGTCATCGACCGACTCCTCTGCTAGATGGTGAGTTGTGTTTCTTTTACACATACGCTGGAGGTGCCCCTTCGTGGTACAGACTTTGCATACGTACTCAGCAAACCGACATTGGTGAGCCCTATGGTTTCCTCCGCAACACCAGCATGGTGCTACTCGATTAACACCCCTCGGCGGACTCTGAGTTCTGGAACCCTGAGGTCTGTGCTCTCTGCCCTGGGCAGAGCCACGTTCTAGAGTCTTGCCTGTGAAAGGCACCATTCTGTGTACAGTCCTTGCCGGGTTTGAGTCCACAGGATGAATAATTTGCTTGGTGCTGCAGGTCGAGGTCATGAACGCCCGACTGATGCTGATGGCCTTCTGCAGGTTGACTGTGGTGTTGGCAGATAATACCCTGTGAAGGAGGCCCCCGTGGCCAATTCCTATAACGAAGATGTCTCGCAATGCTTCATTGAGGTGCGTGCCAAAATCATATGGCGCCGCAAGTCTCCTGAGTTCAGCAGCACATTTTGCAATCTCCTGGCCCTCAGGTCTGCGGTGAGTGTAGAATCTGTGCCTGGCCGTGAGGATGCTCTCTTTTGGTTTTAGTTGGTCGTGAATTAGTTGAGTCAGCTCATTGTATGTCTTATCCTTGGCCTTCGTGGGTGCCAGCAAGTCCCTGACGAGGCGGTAGACCTTGGGCCCACAACTGGTCAGCAGTATA
This sequence comes from Pristiophorus japonicus, assembly GCF_044704955.1. Taxonomy (NCBI): domain Eukaryota; kingdom Metazoa; phylum Chordata; class Chondrichthyes; family Pristiophoridae; genus Pristiophorus; species Pristiophorus japonicus. The sequence goes on from NC_091991.1 coordinate 11,513,695, forward strand.
GCCTTGCGCTTCTCCGCTGATGCATCCGTCTCCCCTGTCAGGTCGTTTGCCACAAAATATAGCTCAAGCCTTTCCGTGAAGGCATCCCAATCATCACCCTCTGCGAAGTCTTTTAGTGTGCCAAAGGTAGCCATGATCACTTGAAAGTCCGTATTCTCGTCGCCAGTTATTATGTCTGTAGTGCACTTATGAATGACTCCACGAGGCAATGTGTTGTACTCAAACTGTAGTGACCTTGGTCCTTTACTCGTAACTCCAGAGTGAGGCAGCTGCATGGTGGCTCCCCTTTTATACAGCCCCTGCCACCAGGGCAGGAAACCCCGGTCTCCACCAGTTGTACCCTCTAGTGGTGCCAGCATAGTATATACACAGTGTAAACCTCATTGATAGTACATCAGGTAACAAGTCTCCATCTTATGCAACTATACAGTGACTACACAGAGAGTGTATCTATAATCTACATATATAACAGTTAGCATAGTGGTAATATTACTGGACGAGTAATCCCGAGGTTTTGATTAATGATCCAGAGACACGAGTTCAAATCCCAACGAGACAACTGGGGGTGCTCCATCTTGGATCGTGCTGCTGGGTGAATGTGGTGATACTGGCAGCTATCCCAGCCATGGTCTGCAACATCTCGCGACCTACCTTCACGCCGGTGGTTGAAATAAACCTTAAATTTAAAAAAAGGCTAGTGTCAGTAATAGTGACCATGGGCCCAAGTTTCGGGCCGCACCTAGAACGGCGCAGCCCCGACCTGGACGCCCGTTTCTCGCGCCACAAAGTGCGCCTAAAAAAAACTTCCAGATTCTCCGGCACCCTGCAGGTCCTCTGGCCCTCGGCGCGGCGCAGCACGAGCTGTAGGGGGCGGAGCCAGGTCCCTGCGCTGAAAACAGTGCCGGGACGCCACAGTGGGCGGCCATGTGCAGTAGCTCCAGGCGCCCAAAACTGTGTGGGAGGGGCCCGAAGCACGCAGCCCCTAGCCCCAGCCGAATGGCCTCACTGGGGCTGCGTGAATAAGGCTACCTCCCACGCCCAGCTCCTGCTTCCTCCCGACCCGACCCAACTCCCGCTTCCACACTCCCCCCCCTCTACCCGAACCAACCCGACCTCCATCCTCCCCCCCCCCCACCGACCCGACCCATGCTCCAGACCCCAGACCCCGGACCCGACCCAACGCCACCTACCTGTAAATCTGGTGCTGGGGCCCGGCCTGGCCCATTCAGCCTCCCCCCCACTTCTCCCCCCCACCTTCCCCCTTCCCCCCTTCTCCTTCCCCCCTCCCCCTTCTCCTTTCCCCCTTCTCCTTTCCCCTCTTCTCCTTTCCCCCCCTTCTCCTTTCCCCTTCTCCTCTCCCCTTCCCCTCTCCCCCCTTCCCCTTCTCCTCTCCCCTTCCCCTCTCCCCCCTTCCCCTCTCCCCTTCCCCTTCTCCTCTCCCTTCCCCTTCTTCTCTCCCCCCTTTTCTCCCCCCCTCCCCCTTCTCCCCCTTCCCTCCCCCTTCTCCCCCATCCCTCCCCCTCTGCTTCCCTCCCTCCCCTCCCCCTGCCCCTCCCTCTCTCCCTCTATCCCCCTCCTCCCCCTCCCCTCGCTGTCAGAAACACAGACACTGACAGACAGAGAGTGAGACACACAGACAGACAGACAGAGATAGAGACACTGACAGAGACACACTGGTGGGGGCATCCCAGCACGCTGTTGGAGGGCTCCCGGTGCTGCAGACAGTAAAGTAGAAAATGTTTTATTTATTGATTTTATAAAAAATTATTTCTTATTCATTTTTTTTGATAGATTTATTGGTTGATTTATTGATGTTTTTATCATTTATTATTGATGATGGCTCTTTATTTGTAAAACTGAAGTGTTTAATGTTTGTAAACTTCCCTTTAAACACCCCCCCCCCCCCACCATTCCCTACGCCTGATTTGTACCCTGCGCCTGATTTTCTAAAGTGTAGACAAGGTTTTTTCGAGCGTACAAAAATCTTCACTTACTCCATTCTAAGTTAGTTTGGAGTAAGTTTTCACTGCCGAAACTTTGAAAACAGGCGTAAGTGGCCGGACACGCCCCCTTTTGAAAAAAAAATTCTGTTCCAAAGTGAAACTGTTCTAACTGACTAGAACTGGAGCAAACTAAATGCCGAGAATTAGAATTTCTAAGATACTCCGTTCTACACCGGTTGCTCCAAAAAATCAGGAGCAACTCAGGCCGAAACTTGGGCCCCATGAAACTACAGGATTGTTGTAAAAACCCATCTGGGTCACTAATGTCCTTTAGGGAAGGAAATCTGCCGTCTTTATCCGGTCTGGCCTATATGTGACTCCACACCCACAGCAATGCGTTTGGCTCTTCACTGGCCTCTGAAATTAGCTTGCAAACCACTTCAGGGCAATTAGGGATGGACAGTAAATGCCAGCAACGCCCACATCTCGTGAACAAATATAAAAACAACAAAGAGGGAGAATAATCCTTCCAAAGGGTCCGACTTCGGTCACCGTCCCACCCGCAGCCGCCGAGGTCCGGCCGGAAATGGTCGTTTTCTGGCCGATTCCTCTGGCACCACCCATCTCCCGTCGAGGTTCCACCCACGTCACAGCGACCCGCCCGCCCAGGCCGGGTGTCTGTAAACGTCGATTTTGGTCATTTATCCTGGCCTCTCGTCAACCTGCCGCCCGCCAGAAGGACCGCTCGGGAAAAGCAGGTCTGAGCTGGTCAGCGGTGGGCCAGCAACCGCACATCGGGTGGGAGGGAGGGAGGGAGGGAGGGAGACAGAGGTGGAGTGCAATGGGGCAGCTCTGGCACATCGGCTGGGAGGGAGTGCTGGCGGCCATCACATCACAGCAGCCAGTCGGATTCTGCACCAAATCAGTGGGACTGCTGGAAAGAAGTTAGGTCAATGTTGCATTATTTTATTGCTGATGGTGATGTTTAAATTGGATGTGATAAAACCGACTGAAATGTCTCTAAGCTAATGAAGGCCTTTTTGTTGCATCTTGCTGAAAGTCCTTCATTGAGAAGGCCAACGGCAAAGGGAAAATTATTATGAGTGACTGTAAAGTGTTCAGCATTTCACATGTTGTACATCCAAGCTGATTCATTAAATGCCTCGCACCATGTACTGCAATGTAACTGATGACCTGTCATCTCAGGGGGGGGTGACACTCCTCCAGGTTTGGTCTCACAAAAAGAGGGTTGAAGTGCAAGTCTTAAGGTCTGCACTGCAACCCGGTAAAGTAGAGTAATTAAATGGCAGCTTTCCTGCATTCATTGTCGTCTTGCGACGGCCTGACGACAGGACCCATTACACACTGCAGCCAGATGTAGATTGCAAGATATTCCTGATAAAGCAGATGACCTGAGGGACAGCTGTGTGTTTGGCACAAAGCACCACAAATATGACGTTAAAATGACACACTCACAAACAGAGGGTCAACAGTGTGAGAGTCTTTACGAGTGCACAATGACAAGCGTTACATAATATTATGACATATACATGCAGTTACACGAGGAAACAACACCCACCCCTCTACCCAGCACCACCACCTCTCTCCCCCCACTCCTTGCAGCGATGCCCGAGTTCCTCTTCCTCCCCACGCCTACACGACGGAGTGGCGCCCCCCCCCCCCCTGCCCCTCACTGCCTCCGGTTCAGGAGGTTGTGCAGGAGGGCAGCGGGATGTGTGCAGACGTGTGCGTTTCGGTGACAACGTGGGGCATGGAACTGAAGGCGCCGGGATCGCCTGCTCCTCCGCATCTGTGTGCCTTGAGGGTGTGGGATCGGGGGCGTGCAGCACGCGCGCAGAAGCCATCTCCTGCCTTTCGGCCTCGACGCTTTCTGTTGTGCGCTCCAACACTGTGAGGAGGCGCTCCATCCTTGGATCGTGCTGCTGGGTGAATGTGCCGATGCTGGCAGCTATCCCAGCCAAGGTCTGCAGCATCTCGCGACCTACCTCCACGTCGCTGGTTGAAAGCTGCACCATCTGGTTCATTAGAGCGAGCCTTCCTGCATCCGCAGGCGGTTGCTTGCTGCTGCTGGGTGACGCTGCCTTGCTTCCCCTTTGGGCCACGGACTCTGCGCTTGCTTCAGTTGAGTCTGTTGGAAACCCCAGGAAATCGGAGCCCAATGGCGAGGTTCTGCGGACACTTGGCTGACTTGGCAGGAGGCTGATGTCAGCCGCTTCCGGCTCCTCCAGATGAAGAGGCGCAAATATGGGCCCTTCTCCCTCCTCCCTCTCCTCTGCTTCCTGACCCTGGGTGGCGGAGGTGGGAGCGGTGGACATGGGTGATGTGGGCTGGGGGTGCAGGAAGGATCCGGTGTCCTCGGGTTGTGGAGAACCCCGGGGTGGGAGATGCTGGGGTGTGACGGCTTCGGTGAAGGTCAGCGGTTGATGGTCTCTCCAGATCCGTGGTGTCCGACTCAGCAACTGCAAGTAGAGGACACAATGTCAGTCTGTGGGGGTGGTGGTGGTGAAAGTGAGATGTGAGCCGTGCCATCTCACATTATGCAGCAAGGGGTCCCATCTCTACATGTCCACACCAATAATGAGCGACAAAGTCTGCGTTCAATCGTGAGTGCCTTAACTGTCATGTATTTCACCACCTTGCAATGACTATAAGTATGTAACTGTAACTCACGCATACTGTACCTGTACCCTTGTACTGCACACCCTGACCACAGGGAGTGAGCTCCTCACCTGGGCTTCCAGGTATAAAAGGGGGGGTCCCACCCAGGATCAGCACTCTTCAGTTCTGGAAATAAAGTGAAGGTCACAGAGTGACCGTGTCTGATATATCCATGCCTCGTGTGAGTTTGTAACAAGGTGCAGAGACACTACATTAACATTGCAAGTACTTTCACGCCATGACCATCACTGACACCAGAGATGAGTGTAGCCTTACCCTGCGGTAACACCAGATCTGCAGAAACATTTGTGGTTGGAATGCGGTGATGTCTCACCAATGCCAACGCACGCTCCTCTAGCCTGGTCAATTCCAATACATCTTGTTGCCCCACTCTGGTTGCCTGTTTGGCTGCATGTTTTCTCTGCATAAAGAAACGTTGCAGCCTTTACCCCCTTTGCTCATGCCCCCCACACACACTCGCCCCCCCCCCCCCCACACACACACACACACACATCGCGCGCAGAACCTTTTTGGCCTTGGACAGGAGGGGCGAATAAAATTGTGCTCACTTTAGCTGCCATCACCAAATCGTTCCACCGTTGCGGCATCGGTCCCCATCCTGCTCCATGTTGCCCATTGCACTGACCATCTGACCTATGTCCATCCAAAGACATTGGTATTGGGCTGGTGGAGGCTTGCCACACCCATCCCGGGTGAGTTCGCTGTACCTGCGCTCCACCTCTTGTCATTAGCTCCTCCAACCCCTGCTCATTGAATCACGGAGCTCTGGGCCTGGTTCTGGCAGTCTACATTGAAGATTTCTGCTCACTCTTCCTCTGTGATGAGAGGAATGACTGTTCAAGAGTCTTCGTATAAATTTGTCACACTGCCCCGTCTGTAACTCAGACTGCCCCCTCTCCAAGGCCACCTCTGCTCTCTAACCTCTAACTCTCTCTTCTCTCTCCTCTCCCTCCGCTCTCTCCTCTCTCGGCTCTCTCCTCATTCCTTTCTCTCCTCCCTCTCCTCTCCTCTCCCTCCTCTCTCCTCTCTCTTTCTTCTCTCTCTCTGTCTCCTCTCTCTCCTCTCCCCTTGCAGGTGCAATTACGTGCTCTTCTTTTATGGCCGCGAGCACTTCCTCAATTAGCTTGCAAGGGCCACAGAAGGACTACAGGTTCCATCAACAAAATTACAAAAAAAAAACACCGAAATCCCGAGCATACGCAGTGGAGGCCCTCCGAAAATACCCGAGTGGCGAGGCCTCCACCTGACGCACTCTAATGAGGTTTGCCGCTCCCGCTGCTGCCCTCAGTCTGCTCCGCCATTCAATGAGGTCACGACTGATCTCGACCTGAACTCCACTTTCCTGCACTATCTCCATATCCCTTGATTCCCTTAATATCCAAAAATCGATCAATTTCTGTCTTGAATATACTCAAAGACTGAGCCTCCACAGCCCTCTGGGGCAGAGAATTCCAAAGGTTCACCACCCTCTCAGTGAAGAAGTTTCTCCTCATCTCAGTCCTAAATGGCCGACCCCTTATTCTGAGACTGTGACCCCTGGTTCTAGACTCCCCGGGCAGGAGAAACATCCTCCCTGCATCTACCCAGTCGAGCCCTGTAAGAATTTTGTATGTTTCAATGAGATCACCTCTCATTCTTCTAAACTCTAGAGAATATAGGCCTAGTCTACTCAATCTCTCCTCATAGGACAATCCCCCCAATCCCAGGAATCAGTCTGGTGAACCTTCGCTGCACTCCCTCTATGGCAAGTGTATCCTTAGGTAAGGAGACCAAAACTGTACACAATACTCCAGGTGTGGTCTCACCAGGGCCCTGGATAATTGCAGTAAGTCGTCTTTTTACTCTTATACTCAAATCCTCTTGTAATAAAGGCCAACGTACCATTTACTTTCTTAATTCAGCCTCTACTGGCGCTTCCAAGCCGGATTTATTCTGCCATGGTCAATCTGCCCAGGAGCACCTTCCTGATTGCTCGAAGACCGGCCCAGTTCCTAGACAGGGCATGACTGTCTCGTTATCACCTCCCTCCCCCAATTGTGACCGCGACGGTCACAATTGCTAACAGCGCAACTTTCCTCTGACTGATTCCAACTTGTAAAGAATTTTCACGGTAATCTGTTTTCTTAATGAGCCTTTTAAAGGGATTGCATTTCTGTCGCACCGTTCATCACCTCAGGACGTCCCAAAGTGCTTCCCCGGCCAATGAAACACTTTTGAATTGTAGCCACCGCTGCAAGGCAGAGAAACGCAGAAGGCAATGTGCGCACAGCAAGATCCCACAGGCAGCTCTGCGATAATAGTACGCTGTCAAGGCCCGGCCCATTCGGAGGGACAGCGCAGAGGTTAGTGGGACAACGTAGTTATTGAAAAGGGGCAGTGCAGGGTCAGTCAGAAGCAGAGTTTAGAGGAAGATTTCTTTTGCATCTAAGCCAAGGTATAATTGACAAATCTTGATGCTAATAGTGGATATACAAAATAACAACAACAACTTGTATATAGCGCCTTTAATGTAGTGAAATATCCCGAGGCGCTTCACAAGAGTATTATGAGATTAAAAATTTGGCACCGAGCCGCATCAGGAGAAATTAGCACAGGTGACCAAAAGCTTGGACAAAGAGGTAGGTTTTAAGAAGCGTCTTAAAGGAGGAGAGAGAGGTAGAGAGGGCGAAGAGATTTAGGCAGGGAGTTCCAGAGCTTGGGTCCCAGGCAACAAAAGGCACGGCCACTAATGGTTGAGCGATTATAATCAGGGATGCTCAAGAGAGCAGAATTAGAGGAGCGCAGACATCTCGGGGGCTTGTGGGGCTGGAGGGGCTTAGAGAAATAGGGAGGGGAGAGGCCATGGAGGGATTTGAAAACAAGCATTAATTCCACATTTATTGAACTCAGAATGCACATGAAAGAAACCAAATTTCCATTATATCTTTCCCGCATGGGACTGAACTCTCTAATTTGTCAAAATAAACTACGTGTGTGATTAAAACGAATTACCTCAAGTAATTTAATATGGTCAATACGCTAACGGCGGTATATGGATAATAGGGAAGGATTCATTTTGTGAAATAGAGTTGCAATTAGAAAATAATTAGACAAATGGAGGCTGCAATTTCTGACTATTTACTGCAGGACATTCCACGGGTTATCAAGGCATGCAACATCACTCGGTGACAAGTATCGGATTAAATGGAGATACATTTTAATGGCGCATTGAAGAGGGATTGTGTTCCTTTGTTAGAGGCAGGTTCTCCCATCAGTGAATCTTGCTAGATTAAAAAACTGCAATGAACAATGTTAAAAGGAAATATAAATAAATGATGAGGCGAATGACAATGCGATCAGACTACTAAACTGCAGTTAATGGAAATATAGGACGTTCCAAAGTGCTTTACAGCCAATGAAGCACTTTTTGGAGTGTGGTCACTGTTGTAATGTGGGAAACGCAGCAGACAATTTGCGCACAGCAAGCTCCCACAAACAACAATGAGCTAACGACCCAGATAATCTGTTTTTGTTATGTTGATTGAGGGATAAATATTGGCCCCAGGACACCGGGAATAACTCCCCTGCTCTTCTTCAAAATAATGCCATGGGATCTTTTCCGTCCATCCGAGAGGGCAGACAAGGCCTCGGTTTAACATCTCAATCAACAGATGGCATCTCAGACAGTGCAGCGCTCCCTCAGCACTGCCCCTCAGACAGTGCAGAACTCCCCTCAGTACTGCCCCTCCGACAGTGCAGCACTCCCTCGGCACTGCCCCTCCGACAGTGCAGCACTCCCTCGGCACTGCACTGGGAGTGTCAGCCTAGATTTTGTGCTGAATTTCTGGAGTGGGGACTTGAACCCACGACCTTCTTATTGAAGAGGCAAGAGTGCTGCCCACTGAGCCACGGCGGACAGGCCCAATACCATTGTTGCTGAATATGCGTCGGCACACGAGAAAATCCAGCAAGAAAAGGCCATTCAGTCCCATTCCATCCAGAATCTATGAGGGTTTATTTTCAACCCCTTCTCCTGGCGGTAACATAGAGGAACAGATCGCCTCCCATTATAGATTTTGCCTGATCTTTGTTCCTTAGATTGTAATTGGGTGGTTTCGACAATGGGCCATTGATCTGGTCTGCCTGGTTACCTCCCGGGGGCAGAAGCTGATAGAACCCCCCTCTGTCTGATATTGTATCATGGGCTTCACCCCCATACCACCTGCTGATCTCCTACTATCATTATACTCCATTCCTTCCCTTACCATAAAAATAATAAATAAGTAGCACTGTTAATATCTGGATAATCCTCAATCTTCCTTCTCAAAAGGAGATTGATCCATGTGAACTTGAGCTGATCCAAAACTCGGCAGCCCATGTCCTAACTCGCACCAAGTCCCGCTCACCCATCACCCCCTGTGCTCGCCGACCTACATTGGCTTCCAGGTAAGCAACGCCTCGATTTCAAAATTCTCATCCTTATTTTCAAATCCCTCCATGGCCCTCGCCCCTCCCTATCTCTGTAATCTCCTCCAGCCCCACAACTCCCCCGAGATGTCTGCGCTCCTCTAATTCTGCATCCTTGAGCATCCCTGATTATAAATCGCTCCACCATCGGTGGCCGTGCCTTCTGTTGCCTGGGCCCCAAGCTCTGGAACGCCCTCCCTAAACCTCTCCACCTCGCCGCCTCTCTTTCTTCCTTCAAGATGCTCCTTAAAACCCACCTCTTTGACCAAGCCTGCCCTAATTTCTACTTATGTGGCTCAATGTCAAATTTTTTATCTTCTAATACTCCTGTGAAGCGCAGTGGGATGTTTCACTACGCTATATAAATGGATGCGTTTATTTGTACTAACTGAAATGCAGCCATTTCTCTGATTGGCTCTCCATTATCACATGACCTATTGCTGATTGGTTCCCTTGGAGGATAAACCACACCCTGAAGATTCTCTGGAATGTGTAACTGGAACCGCCCAGCCTAACTTTGCACATTGTGACATGAACCATTTGGACTTCCGAAGTCAGAAAGGACACATCCCTCCCCCAGTCGAAGTCCCTCCTTACCCCAGCGCAAGTGCATCCTTCCCCCAGCCGAAGTCCCAACCCCAAGCACAAGTGAATGACCTTCCCCGACCCCACCCCCACACCCCCGCCATAAATGGGGCATTGCTTGCGGTATGAAGTGAATAGTGACAGTGCCGTGACTTCTGGATTTCATCCACTCCAACGATGTCAGGTGTGGGTGTAAAGGGGGTTGGATAAACGTGATTTGTTTTCCCTGACTTTCCTCTCACTCCCCCCCCCACCCCTCCCCCCCCGCTTCCCACCCTGTCTCTCTCTCTTTTCCCCCCAATCAGTCTTTCTCTCTCCCTCCCCCCCTGCCCACCTGCAACCAGGCTCTCTTTCGCTTCACCACCCCACCCTCCAACCAGATTCTCTCTCCCCACCCCCTCCCCGCAACAAAACTCTCTCTTTCCCCCCCCCCAACCAGTCTCTCTCGCTTCTCCCCCCCCCACCCTCCAACCAGATTCTCTCTCCCCACCCCCTCCCCGCAACGAGACTCTCTCTTCCCCCCCCCTCCTCAACCAGTCTCTCTCTTTCCCCCGTCCCCCACAACCAGACTCTCTCTCCACCACCTCCCCCCCCCCCCAACCAGACTCTCTCTCCACCACCTCCCCCCCCCCCCAACCAGACTCTCTCTCCACCACCTACCCCCCCCCCCAACCAAACTCTCTCTCCACCACCGTCAGCCACTCTGCCAGGCTCTCTCTCTCTCTCTCTCTCTCTCTCTCTCCCTTTCTCCCCCCACCCCGGTTGCCCACTGGCTCTCTCTGCCCACCGCTCTCCCCCGGCTCAGGGCTCGGGGCTCAGTGACCCAGCAGGCAATGTGATGTAGGGGGCCGGCTTCAACGCATGCGCAGAAAAGGGTTAGTGGAAATTGCGCTGGGGGGTGAGTGGGGGGGGGGGAGGGGCGGTGGAGGGGTGGAGTCGGAGACTATTTGTCCTAACTCTCACTTCTGCGCATGCATTGGGAGAGCGAGTCAGGACTGATAGTCACTCCGTATATAAATGCAGGTTGTTTTAGAGCCCAAGACTGGTATAAGAGACCAGTTGGAAGTGTTTGAATCGCTAATTGTTTACTACCACAATCTGATCTCCTGTTATTTAAAATCAGGTTACTCACAGATGGCACTCTGATTAAAAATGCTTACTTTTTTGGCGGTAGACCCATTTTTAGTTGTATTAATAAAACTCCACCAACTTACCGCTCTTAAATATATCAAGGAATATTTGTTAAATGCAAATTTTGTAAAAAAAAATGACAGTCTGAAACGGTGCTGGTTCGTGGAAGATTTTACGTTTGGCGATATGCAAATGAGTTTCAGCAGCAACTTGAATTTAAAAAAATTCTTGAAACTAGCGGCACTTTGAGCGCAGTTGTCGCCCGGATTGTCGATTGCACCAAAGTTGAAATTCTTAGCCATAGAGATTAAAACAGAAAAAGGAGGCTTATGACAAATGTGCAATTCATAATACAGTAGAGAAACAAGTTGAATATGGAAAGTACCGAGGAGATCTAAAAAAAGGGAGGCAGAAAGAGAGTACGAGAATTGATTAGTGGCTTCAAACATGTAGGACTGCATTTTCGACTTTGTTCATTTCGGGGCGGTAATCGGGGCGGTAAGGTTTGCGCCCAGGAACAGTTTGCACCTCAGTCAGCAAAATTGGGCAGCTAGGCCCTGAGTCAGGGGCGCAGCGCTAAAGGAGGCGTTGTGCACCTCTCTTGGGCGCTAGCACGGGAAAATCCCGAGCTAAAGAGCCGGGCCGGGAGCGCTCCGAGAGAGGCCTGGGGGGGAAAAAAAACGAACAAGAAAACCCACAAAAACATTCCCAAAACATTGCCCACGTCACCACAACATAAATCGCAAAAACAATTGAATGAAAAAACAATCTCGCTTACCTCAGGAGTCCATTACTCACCTCTCCGCTGTCGGTCTCGTTGGACCGCCCTGATTTCCCAGGCGTTCACTGTGGGCCGCGCTGCGGGTCGGGCTGAAGTCAAAACTCACGCCGGTTGTCGCAGCTGGGGGCATTGCACGCCGGGCGCAGTTCCTCCAGGCAGTGCTTCTCCGCGTCGTAGCTGAACCGGACCTGAGGATCGCTACGGGGTGCTGGAGGGTGCCCACCCGCCCAGAACACCTCACCCCCACCATTGCCGCCGCTCCGGGGTGAAAAACGGAGCGGAGAAGACCCATAAATCCACCCCAAAAATAGCTAAAGGGTCATCAAAGGAAGGGTGGGGCCAATTAGGGACCACTTGTGGAGGCAGAAGACATGGCTGAGGTACTCAGTGTGTGCTCTGCATCTGTCTTCACTGCAGAAGAGAATGCTGCCAGCGTATAAATTTGGCAGATGGAGTATAATGTTGGAAAGTGTGAGGTCATGCACTTTGGCAGAAAACAAATCAAAGAGCAAGTTATTATTTAAATGGAGAAAAATTGCAAAGTGCTGCAGTACAGCGGGACCTGGGGGTACTTGTGCATGAAACACAAAAGGATAGTATGCAGGTACAGCAAGTGATCAGGAAGGCCAATGGAATCTTGGCCTTTATTGCAAAGGAGATGGAGTATAAAAGCAGGCAAGTCTTGCTACAGCTATACAGGATATTGGTGAGGCCACACCTGGAATACTGCGTACAGTTTTGGTTTCTATATTTACGAAAGGATATACTTGCTTTGGAGGCAGTTCAGAGAAGGTTCACCAAGTTGATTCCGGAGATGAGGGGGTTGACGTATGAGGAAAGGTTGAGTAGGTTGGGCCTCTACTCATTGGAGTTCAGAAGAATGAGAGGTGATCTTATCGAAACGTATGAGGGGGCTCGACAAGGTGGATGCAGAGAGGATGTTTCCACTGATAGTGGAGACTAGAACTAGGGGGCATAGTCTTAGAATTTAAAACTGAGATGAGGAAGAATTTCTTCTCAGAGGGTTGTAAATCTGTGGAATTCGCTGCCTCAGAGAGCTGTGGAAGCTGGGACATTGAATAGATTTAAGACAGAGATAGACAGTTTCACAACCGATAAGGAAATAAGGGGTTATGGGGAGCGGGCGGGGAAGTGGACCTGAGTCCATGATCAGATCAGCCATGATCGCATTTATTGGCGGAGCAGGCTCGGGGGGCCATATGGCCTACTCCTGCTCCTATTTCTTATGTTCTTATGTCCTTATATTAACAGTAAAGGAGGAGGCAGTAGCGATAGTAGATAGGATTAAACTAGATAAAGAGGACGTACTTAATAGGTTGGCAGTCCTCAAAGTACAAAAGTCATCCAGTCCGGATAAGATTCATCAAGGCTAGGGAGTGAAGTAAGGGTGGAAATTGCAGCGACTCTGGCCACGATCTTCCAATCCTCCTCGGATCTGGAGGTTATGCCAGAGCCTGGAGGATTGCAGATGTTACACCCTTGTTCAAAAAAAGGAGAGAGATAAACCCAGCAACTACAGGCCAGTCAGCCCAACGTCGGTGATGGAGAAACTTCTCGACACAATAAACCGGGACAAAATGAATTGGCATTTGCAAAATTATTGGCTAATAAGTGAAAGTCAGCACGGATTTGTTAAAGGCAAATCGTGTTTGACGAACTTGATCAAGTTCTTTGATGAGGTAGTGCGATTGATGTTGTGTATATGGATCTTCAAAAGGCTTTTGACAAAGTGCCACATAATAGAATTGTTAGCAAAATTAAAGTCCATTTATACAACATTGGCTGAGAGACAGAGCAGAGAGCCGTGGTTATTTGCCAGACTCGAGGGAGGGATACACACTCCATCTCCCCTGCTTCTTCCCCATGGCCCTGTAAATATTTTCCCTTCAAATACTTATCCAATTCCCTTCTTAATGTTACTATTGAATCTGCTCTTTCAAGCAGTATATTCCAGATCCTAACCACTCGCTGCATAAAAAAAAAATTTCCTCATGTCGCCTCTGGCTCTTTTGCCAATCACCTTCAATCTGTACCCTCTGGTTACTGACCCTCCCGCCACTGGAAACAGTCCCACTTTATTTACTCTATCAGCCCCAACCTGCGAGAGACCATCAGCGGCAGGTCGGGGCCATAAAAGGAGCGGCGTGCGGAGGCCCAGGAGCAGCGTGGAGACATGCCACGGCAAGGTACAGCGCGAGCTGGTGCAGGAGGGCAACGGCAGCAAAGAGTGACATCAGCAAGGTCCAGGTCGGTGGTTGGAGCGTGGGCAGATGCAGCAGGAGCGGTGAGGTCGGGGCGAAGGAGCTGCGAGAGACTGTGGAGGGATGTGATCGGGGCCCAGGGGAAGGCGCGAGTCCGGGGCCAGGGGCCCAGGGGCAGCACAGGCCAGCCCACACTGCGATATGTTGTGCGCACTAGGTCCATGCAGCAGAGCAGGTCTCCAGTTAGTCTTGGGTAATCCTTGCCACTGGACCGAGACCTAGCTCTGTCAAGCCCGTGTGGTGGCTGGTGTGCAACAGCCACCCCACGTTAAAAAAAATCCACGCACAGGCATCTACCACCCTTCAGGATATAGTTCGGGTTCTTCATTCGAAACACCTGTGAACTCATCCTTTTTTTGGGGCGTGGAAGCAAGTCATCCTCGTTTCGAGGGACTGCCCATGATTTACTCTATCAAAACCATTAATGATTTTGAACACCTCATTCAAATCTCCTCTTAACTTTCTCTGCTCTGAGGAGAACAACCCCAGCTTCTCCAGTCCCTTCACATAATTGAAGTCCCTCATCCCTGGAACCATTCTTGTAAATCTCCAATGCACCTTCTCCAAGGCCTTCACATTCTTCCTAAAGTGCGATGCCCAGAATTGGACACAATACTCTAGCTGAGGCCTAACCAGTGATTTATAAAAGTTTAACATAACTTCCTTGCTTTTGTACAATATTTCTCTATTCATAAAGCCAAGAATCCCAATACTTTTTTTAACAGCCTTCTCAACCTGCCCTGCCACCCTCAAAGATTTGTGTACATACAACCACAGGTATCTCAGTTCCTGCACCTCCTATAAAATTGTACCATTTAGATTATAAGAACATAAGAATTAGGAGCAGGAATAGGCTCTATGGCCCCTCGAGCCTGCCCCACCATTCAGTATCATGGCTGATCTTCGACCTCAGTTCCACTTTCACACCCGATCTCCATATCCCTTGATTTCCCAAGAGTCCAAAAGTCTATTGATCTCAGTCTTGAATATATTCAGAGACTCAGCATCCAGAGCCCTCTGGGGCAGAGAATTCCAAAGATTCACCACCCTCTGAATCATTCTTCCTACCAAAATGTACCATTTCACACTTCTCTGTGTTAAATTTCATCTGCCATGTGTCTGCCCATTTCACCGGCCTGTCGAGGTCCTCCTGGTCTATTACTATCACTGCTTACGACATTTTTGAATTTTGTGCCATCTGCAAACTCTGAAATTACGCCCTATATACACAAGTGCAGGCCATTAATGTATATCCAAAACGAGCAGTGGTGCCAATACCTACCCCTGAGGAACTAATCCTGTGCTCATTGTTCCAGTTAGACAGCTAATGTAACTGGATAGCTCTACCAAAGAGACTCAATGGGCTGAATGGCCTCCTTCTGTGCTGTATCAGTCTATAATTTTATGAAGAGTAGGGAGTTCTCCCTGGTGTCCTGGCTGATATTCATCTCTCAACCCAAAAAGCAGATTATCTGGTCATTTATCTCATTGTTGTATGTGGGAGCTTGCTGTGCGCAAACTGGCTGCCTTGTTTCCAACATTACAACAGTGACTGCACTTCAAAAAATACTTCATTGGCTGTAAAGTGCTTTGGGATGTCATCAGGTAGTGAAAGGCGCTATAGAAATGCAAGTTCCATCTTTCCTTTCAGTGTAAACTGGGGATGGGCAATAAATGCCGGCCTTTCCAGTGACGCCCACATCCCGAGAATGAATAATAAAATAGCTACTTTTTAAAAAGTGTCAACTAACCTTGAATTAACTTCTTTCTCTCGGAGCCTGGTTCACAGATCCATGATCCTGCAGGAATCGTTTTTTTTAATCTCTACTGTTGCCGGGAGAATTTTGTACTTATGCTCTCTACTCTGTGTTTGTTGTACTGGTTAGACAGCTTATTAACTTGAAGCAGGACAATAGTGAAATAAAATACCGTTAATTCATAGCAACGGATACTTTTCGTTCAATTAGACCGTCATAACTTGATACCAAGACCCAATACAACAGCAAATGACATTTGTAAAGCACTTGTCATGTACAGAGAGTGCTCGAGAGGCACTGGAAATATGTGAACAGGAGGGAGAGAACGGAAAGAATAGACGGGGAAAGCACATTGTCAATGAGGAGAGTCTTTTGTTGGCTTTTGAAGGGAAATTAAAAAAGACAGAAGGAAGGAAGAGAGAGATTGAGAGACACAGGCGAGGGAGAGCGAGAGAGAGAGAGACAGACAGAAATGAAAGGGAGAGAGAGAGAGAGAGAGACAGAGAGAGAGAGAGAGAGAGAAGTGATGAGAGAGGGCGAGATAGAAAGACATAACTGAGGAGAGATGGAAGTGAAGAGAGAGGGAGAGTGAGAGAAACAGAGGTGAGGAGAGGGGGAGAGAGATGCACACAGATGTGAGGAGAGGGAGAGAGAGAGAGTCGGGAAAGAGTGACGTGAGTGAGGAGAGAGGGGAAGAGAGAGAGAAGGAGAGAGAGACACGGGGTGAGGAGAGGGAGCGAGAGATGGGAGTGTGGCGAGGGAGAGAAAGATGGGAGTGAGGAGTGAGAGAGATGGAAGTTAGGAGCGAGGGGGAGAGAGAGAGAGACACACACACAGAGGTGAGGAGAGAGAGACGGGAGTGAGGAGTGAGAGAGATGGAAGTTAGGAGAGAGGGGGAGAGAGAGAGAGAGACACACACAGAGGTAAGGAGAGAGAGATGGGAGTGAGGAGACAAGTGTGAGAATGTCCATCAGTGCAGGTTCACACTGACCGGCCTTGTTCAGTGAAACAGGAATGTGACCAGTACAACCTCTGATAGCCGGTGACAACGGAACACAAAAGCACGTACCTACAGTGACGGGTAATCCTCCGATCACATGCTTCCAGTGAGAGGTCGCACTTGAAAGGCAAGTGGGTTGGAGGTGGAGAGACTGTAAGTGGTCAGTGGTTTCAATGACCCAAAACATAAAACAACAAAAAAAAAACAAAAAAAAAACATTTATTAGAAAAAGGGGCAGTTAAGTGTCTGGAGTGTCCCCCAGATCGGGGGGCACTTGATCTAATGTCTATTTTGTTCCTCCAAAAGAGTTGTAAGTGGTCAGTCTACGGTTATTTCCCGAGGTTTTCGAGGCCTCGCCGTAGGGTCCAAATATGTAAGGGTTTTTACTTGGCAGAGTCCTTATGCTCGGGCGAAAAGAGTTACAACGGATTGTCTTATAGTGAGACATGGACCAACGTTTCAAGTTCAAAATCACACAAGGTTTATTACAACAGATCAACACCTCTACTTCACTCGCCAGATGCTTGTGAAGTCGAACTGCACAGTGCAGTAATACCCCGTAAAACAGTGCATTTTCCCTTGTTAGCCTTACAACAGACCAACCCTTCCCGAGGGCTAAACTCTCCCGGGACCCACCTCACTCTAACTCCTGCTCTGGTTTGGTTAGGGCACACTGACATCCCCTCACACACTTTTGTGGATCGGTTGGTGATCGTGCAACTATTGAATTCTCACCCAATCCGCCCTTCCTTGTACGCTGGTCCCTTCTCAGTGGTTCAACTCCATGGCCCCGTGCTTGACTGAAGCATGCCAGATCTAGGTCGGAGTTGAAGTCCGTCGGGTTGGAGAAGCAAGACTTCGCTCTCGGTCCTTATCCTCGAGGGTTTTGTTTCCCCAAAAATATACTTTATTCATATAACATATCCATACAATTCGTTTGGATGCTGACAGCAGTTCCATACAATGCACTCGGTTGCATTTCATTTCAAGGTACAGTTTAGTACAATCCCGTAACTCACGTTACATGTAGTACTGTGCAAATAAGGGTATTACATGGAGCAGGTTTACATTAGATTCCAGGATACATTTCAATACCGATCACGAATCACGTTACATGTAGCACTACGCAGATGAAAGCAGTACACGGAGCGGATGGAGGTACATTTACATTTCTTTACAAGTTACTAAACAGTGCAGAGACTTTCATTATACATGGCACAACACAGGTGTTTTTCAGTACATGGTGCTCTATGTATACAAGCAGATTAACAAGTACAGCCCGAGGGGGGTCTGATTCCACCCCCTGGGTTTACCGTGGCGGAAGGGCCTTAAACTCTGGCTCTTCCCCACCGTGCCTTTGCGACGACTGCACCAGCCTTTAGTGCGTCCCTCAGCACGTACTCCTGGGAGATTTTTTATTTACTTCAAAATATACTTTATTCATATAAAAAATTTGCACGATACATTGGAAGGCAGTGCAGTACATTTGGATGCAGTCAGCAATTCCATACAATACATTTGGATGCTGACGGCAGTTCCGTTCAATACATTTGCTTGCTTTACATTTCGAGGCACAATTCAGTACAATCCAGGATACATTGTAATACAGTCATCAAATTACCTTACATGTGGCACTATATGGTACACGGAATGGGTGAGGGTACAGTTACATTTCTTTGCAACATACATTACTAAACAGAACTTGCATTATACATGGCGCTACATAGGTGTTTACAGATCATGGTGCTCTATGTATACAAAAGGTTTACAAGTACGGCCCGAGGGGGGTTTTGTACTGATTCCAGCCCCTGGGTTTACCGTGGCAGAAGGGCTTTAAACTGTGGCCCTTCCCCACCGTGCCTTTGCGGCGACTGCACCAATTTTTAGTGCGTCCCTCAGCACGTAATCCTGGATCTTGGATTGCGCCAGTCTGCAACACGCAGACGTGGACATCTCCTTGCTCTGGAAGACCAGCTGGTAGTTTCGGCAAGACCAAAGAGCGTCTTTGACCGAGTTGATGGCCCTCCAGCAGCAGGTGATGTCTGTCTCGGTGTGTGTCCCTGGGAACAACCCGTAGAGCACAGAGTCCTGTGTTACGGAGCTGCTCGGGATGAACCTCGACAGCAACCACTGCATCTCTTTCCAGACCTGCCTTGCAAAGGGGCAGTCCCAAAGGAGATGGATGACAGTCTCGTCTACACCACAACCAACTCGGGGGCAGAGTGCCGTGTCTCTGAAACCCTGGCTGTGCATGAAGGATCTGACGGGTAGGGCCCTCCTCACCGCCAACCAAGCTACGTCTTGGTGCTTGTGTGAAAGCTCTGGCGATGAGACGTTCTGCCAAACAAGTTCGACAGTCCGCTCAGGGAACTACCCGACAGGGTCCACCCTCTCCTTCTTTCATAGGGCGTCCAGGACCTTACGTGCTGACCACTGTTTTATGGCCTTGTGGTCAAAGGGTTTTTTTCTGAAAAACTTTTCCACGAAGGACAGGTGGACAGGCATGGTCCAACTGGTGGGGGTGTTTCGCGGCAGCGTGGCCAGACCCATCCTTCGCAACACCGGGGACAGGTAGAACCTCAGCACGTAGTGACACTTGGTGTTTGCGTACCGGGGGTCTATGCACAGCTTGATGCAGCCGCACACAAAGGTAGCCATCAGGATGAGGGCCACGTTTGGAACATCCTTTCCTCCACTGTCCAGAGATTTGTACATCGTGTCTCTGCGGACATGGTCCATTTTGGACCTCCAGACAAAGTGGAAGACGGCCCGGGTAACTGCCGCGGCACAGGAGCGTGAGATGGGCCAGACCTGTGCCACATACAACAACACCGAGAGCACCTCACTCCTGATGACCAGGTTCTTTCCTGCCATGGAGAGGAAGTGCAGCTTCCACCATCCCAGTTCTTGCTTCACTTTGGCGATACGCTCTTCCCAGTTTTTGGCGCACGCCCCGTCCGCTCCGAACCATATTCCCAACACCTTCAGGTAATCTGGCTTCACGGTGAAGGGAATAAAGGATCAGTCGGCCCAGTTGCCAAAGAGCATGGCCTCGCTCTTGCTGCGATTGACCTTCGCTCCCGAGGCCAGTTCAAACTGGTCGCAGATTGCTCACAATCTGCGGACCGACTGCGGATCCGAGCAAAAGACGGCGACGTCGTCCATGTTCAGGGAGGTCGTGACCTGAGCGCCTCCGCTGCCTGGGATCGTCACCCCTCTAATGCCCGCATCCTTCCTGATGGACTCGACAAAGGGCTCGATACAACACACAAACAAGACAGAGGAGAGGGGACAGCCTTGCCTGACTCCAGAACTGATCGGAAAGCTTTCAGTTTCCCACCCGTTGATTAGAACTGCGCTACTGATGTCTGTGTAGAGCAGTTAGATCCAATTGCGGATTCCCTCCCCAAACCCCATTTTTGGAGAGCACGTCCATCAGGTACGTGTGCAATATCCTGTCAAAGGCTTTCTCCTGGTCTAAGCTGATTAAGCAGGTGTCCACCCTCCTGTCCCGCATGTAGGCGATCGTGGTCCCCGATGGAGTGCACTCTACGCGGGAGTCCTCCCATTATTTATCGGGGACTTGGCCTGGAGGGTGGTGCACGGAGCAGTCCCGTGCAATAAATTTTTAAGCCGATTCACGGGCTCCCAGGCCACATGCAATTTCTGTGGTCTGGAAGAGTCCGTGTTCCACGTTTTTACTGAATGTGTGAGGTTGCAGCCCCTGTTCTAATATTTAAAGGGACTGCTCCTGAAATTCTGGTTGCACTTCAGTCCCACACTCCTGATCTTTGGGCACCCTGTGCGGAGGGGAGCGGGTAGGTCCGAGGGCCTCCTCGTAGGACTGCTCCTGGGCACGGCCAAGGGGGCCATCAGCCGGTCCAGGCAGCGGGCGGTCGAGGGGGTCGTTCAGCCTGCCTCTCTTCCACGCCTACATCCGGGCCAGGGTGTCCCTAGAGATGGAGCACGCGGTGTCCACCGGTACGCTCGCTGCTTTCCGCGAGAGGTGGGCGCCGGAGGGACTGGAGTGCAGCATCACACCCGGCAACCAAATTTTAATTTGATTTTATGTTTTAAAGTTTAATTTGTTTTAATTGCTGGGTTTAAGTGTCCCCCTCTCCTTTTATAGGGGGCACTTGGAAAAAAAACTATGATTTTAGTGCCCAAAAAAAACAAAAAACCCCCCACAAAAATCACCAAAAAAATAAATTAAAAAAAAACAAAAAAAAAGAGCCTTGTGAAATGTTTGTAGTGTCCTCCAGATCGGGGGGCACTTGATCTAATGTTTGTTTTGTTTACTCAAAAAAAGTTGTAGGCGATCGTCGCGCTGTCCACCGGTACGCTCACGGCCTTCTGCGAGAGGTGGGCGCCGGAGGGACTGGAGTGCATTGTCACCCCCGGCAACCAAATTTTAATTTGATTTTATATGTTTTAAAGTTTCATTTGTTTTAATTGCCGGGTTTTAGTGTTCCCCTCCCTGTTTGTAGGGGGCACTTATGGTTTTATGGTTTTATGGTAAATTATGGTTTTAGTGCCCAGAAAAAACCCCACAAAAAACCCCCCCCAAAAAAAACAAAGAAAGGGCCTGGAAAATTGTTTGAAGTGTCCCCCAGATCGGGGGGCACTTGATTTACTGTTTATTTGTCTCCTAAAAAGAGTTGTAGAGCTGTTGCTAACCAAATTTTAATTTGATTTAATATGTTTTAAAGCTTAATTTGTTTTAATTGCCGGTTTTAGTGTCCCCCTCCCCTTTTATAGGGGGCACTTGTAAACTGTATGATTTTAGTGCCCAAAAAAACCCATTAAAAAAAAAAGGAAAAAAGGGCCTTGAAAAATGTTTGGAGTGTCCCCCAGATTGGAGGGCACTTGACTTAACTATTTTATTTTATCCAACCAAAAGAGTTGTAGGCGATCGTATCCCTGAGTACCGCGAGGCCATCAGAGATCTTCCTGCCGGGAACGGCGCAGGTCTGGTCCGGGTGAATCACCAGCTCAAGAGCAGACTTGACCCTGTTGGCGATGACCTTTGACAGGATCTTGTAGTCCACATTGAGCAGCGAAATGGGCCGCCAGTTTTTGATTTCCTCCCTCTCCCCCTTCTGCTTGTAGATGAGGGTGATGATGCCTTTCCTCATTGATTCTGACATGCTGCCGGCCAGTACACTTCCAGCAGGTCTGGGCCCATCCAGTCCCACAGAGCCCAATACAACTCGACCGGTAAGCCGTCGCTTCTGGCAGTTTTACTCGTCTCGAAGGACCGGCGGCCTTTGTCAGCTCGTCCAGAGTTAGCGGATGGTCCAGACTCTCCCGCTCGCTGTCGTCTAAGACCTCTGAGATAGACGACAGGAAAGACTGGGAGGCCGCGCGGTCTGTGGGCTTGACGTCATACAGCCCAGCATATAAGGATTTGCTGATCCCCAGGCTGCGAAGACGTCACAGATCCTTTAGGCTGCTGATCACAGAGCTCACCCTGTGTACTTTTTTGAAGAAGAAACGCGAACACGTCTCATCCTGCTCGACGGAGCGGACTCTGGAGCGGAAGATGATCTTGGAGGACTCTGAGGCAAAGAGCGAGGCTTGCTGGCCCTTCACCTCTTCGAGTTCCTCCGCGACATCGACCCCCATCGACTGCAGCAGGAGCAGGTTTTGCATGCTCTTCTGGAGTTGGGACAATTCCTTCTGTCTCCCTCTCGCCTCCTGAACACCTTTGAGGATGAAGAACCTCTTGATGTTTGTCTTGATTGTTTCCCACCAGTGCATCGGGGAATCGCAGAGGGGTTTTACGTTTCTCCAACCTTTGTAATCCCTCTTGAGATCCTCAACGTTTTCCGGAGTCAACAGTTTCACGTTCAGCTTCCATATCCCTCTGCCAACTTTCTGGTTTTCCTGTGGGCGACAGTCGGCCAGTAGGAGGCAGTGGTCAGAGAAGAACACCGGCGTGACGTCGGTGGATCTGACCTTGAGCGTGTGGGACACAAACAGGAAGTCTATTCTGGAACGGACGGACCCGTCTGGTCTCGACCAGGTGTATCTGAGCGGTGCTCCGTCTGCAGGGTTGCTGAAGACGTCGCACAGCTTGGCATCTTTGACCGCATCCATCAGGAGTCTGGACGTGGCGTCCAGTTTGCTGTCGGCTCTGCTGGATCGTCCAGCCGCATCGATGATGCAGTTGAAGTCACCGCCCAGAATGAGCGGCCTGGACGTCACCAGCAGCAGTGGGAACTGCTGGAAGAGGGCCAGCCGCTTGCTTCTGAGAGGCGAGGCATACACGTTAATTAGCCTTCGAGGGGAATTTTTGTACATTACATCTGCTACGAGGAGACGGCCGCCCACCACCTCCTTAACTTTGGTGATGGTGAAGTGGCCTCCCCGCAGCAGAATGCCCAGGCCGGAAGACCGGCAGTCGTTGCCTCCTGACCATATGGATGGTCCCACCATCGTGACCACTGCCGGTAACTGCTGGAGTGCGGCAGACCTAATGGATTTTACGCTATGCACGTTAATAGATGCAATTTTTAAATCCATTTTAAAGTTACTGGTTACAGTTCAAAACATTACATTACAAATAAACCGTCCTTTAAGTCGGAGACCTGCCCAGTGGCCTGTTCCTGCACACATAGATTAACACTATAAAAGTCTACTTCACCTGGGCTGGTATACTGGTCGTCCTCTGCCGTGGGGGGTGCTTTGACCAGGGGACTGCTGCAGTTGTTGTCAGAAAGTCCGATATGTCCTCTGCGCTGTCCTCGCCTGGTGTTGGTGGTTCCCTCTTTTCATCAGTCGCAGCGATCTCGAGCTGGTGTGCTTCGGTCGCTGCGTCGCTCCCGGTATTCCGGAGGTGGGATGTGCCGGGCACGTCGCTGCTCCCGTTGTCCCGGAGCTGGGCTGCGCTGGTCGCTTCTTCGCTCCCGGTGTTCCGGAGCTCGTGTGCGCTGGACACTTCGCTGCTCCCGGTTTCCCGGAGCGGGGCTGCACTGGTCGCTTCACTGCTCCCGGTCGCCTGGGGCTGTGGATTGGCGTTTTGCCTCTTGTTCTGGTGGCGGTAGTGAGGGGCTTTGTCTCGCCTTTCGCCGTCTCTTCCCTTTCATTTCAGCCGGGGCCCTTGCTCGCCTCTTTTCCTTACGCGTGCGGGCCTTTTTCTTGACAGTCTCCCATCCCGCTCCATCATCTGCTGCCTCCTCGTTCATGGACTCGGTGCGCTGGTGTCTCGCAGCTCACTGTAGCAGGCTTCTCTTCCTCCCTGACTTGTTCACAGTCCACAAGGGCGGTTGCTTCTTTGCACAACGTGTTGGTCGGGGGGTAGGGTGTGGGTCTCCTCTGGAGCGGTGTGTTCCTCAGCTTCCTCCTCCTCTCATGCAATGTTCTTTGCCGCCTCGAGGGGTGGGCAAACGTGCCTTCACGTTGGATGCGAGAGTACGAAGATCGAGCTTCCAAAACACTGGACAGTTATACTCCTGTAATCCACAAATCTGGCTGGGTTTGGATGATTCTGTTGCCTCAGGGAACCTTTCCATGACTTCTTCAGGTCTTATTTCGCGCTATCTGAGATGCGCTGGGGTCTGAATAAAGCCAGCCGATCGATGTGACATTGAATGAATTTAAGACAGAAATAGACAGTTTCTTAAACAATAAGGGGCTAAGGGGCTAAGGGGTTATGGGGAGTGGGCAGGGAAGTGGAGCTGAGTCCATGATCAGATCAGCCATGATTTTATTGAATGGCGGAGGAGCCTCGAGGGGCTGTATGGCCTACTCCTGTTCCTATTTCTTATGTTCTTATGTCTGAAGGCTTCCCGGGTGACTGTTAAATGGCCCATCAGTCCTGATTGCTGGACCATTGTGGAGACAATGCAGGTGTCGGTCTTGTCCCAGCACCTTGCTGTCTTCCCTAGATAGCCTGGCTCCTCACATTAAGAGTCCCTTGGCCTTCCTAAGAGCACCCAGCTCTGACGTCACTGGCCTCTGGCAGGTCAGTGTTCAAAACAGACCAAGCTTCTCTCACCAATTTCTGTGGGAGAGATCCACCCCCACGTATTTCCCCCAGCAACATGTTTCTTTCTAATCCAGACCAGCCATCTTGCGTCACAGTATTTCAAAAGTCCTTTTCAGGGTGTACAGCCAACAGGGATATAAACGACAACAGTCCAGAGTTGACTTTGACGACGTACAGACAACACTGATGTTGTTCTCATTCAATAGATTCTCCTTCACTTCTGATTGTAAACTGTTCACATTCTTCACAAGATTAAAATCGAGCCTTCTGCGCGGAGAACACTAAACCATGAGCTTTCCCCGATATCTTATCCTAGATGTTTGTCCTCAGGATCTATTAAGAAAGTGAGTGTTAGAATATTTTAAAATAGTTGAAATGTCAAAGTATCTGAGGAAGGATACACTTGCCTTGGAGGCGGTGCAACGAAGGTTCACTAGACTGATTCCTGGGATGAGAGGGCTGTCCTTGAGGGGAGATTGAGTAGATTGGGCCTATACTCTAAGGAGTTTAGAAGAATGAGAGGTGATCTCATTGAAACATAACATTCGAAGGGGATGACAGGGTAGATGCTGAGAGGATGATTCCCCGGCTGGAATGTCTAGAGCTAGGGGGCACAGTCTCAGGTTAAGGTGTTGGCAATTTATGAAAGAGACGACAAGGAATTTCTTCTCTCAGAGGATGGTGAATCTTTGGAATTCTCTGCCCCAGAGGGCTGTGGACGCTGAGCCTCTGAATATATTCAAGGCTGAGATCGATAAATTTTTGGCTTTATAGGGAATCAAGGGATGTGGAGATAGTACAGAAAAGTGTAGTTGAGGTAGAAGATCAGCCATGATCTTATTGAATGGCGGAGCAGACTCGAGGGGCCGAATGGCCGACTCCTGCTCCTAATTCTAAATGTGCGAGTGCTTTGTTTTAGCATTTTAGCCAGAGAGCAAATGTGGGGGAAAGGGAAAATTGGAATCATGTCTCGGGGTATACACAAAGGCAGAGAATGATAAACACCCAGGTCAAGAGACGGCCCGTACATAGATACACAGGAAATCCTCTTAACAGCGAGTCTCTGGTTGAAGCGAGTGATTTGGTTCAAATTATGTCTCGAGCCTGAAAAAATGACTTTCAATCTCTCTCTCTCTAGGTTTTGAGCCTGGGGGTCAGCTGGCTATTGGCCTGAATGGATGTTCAGCACCCTATCCTCAGGATGGCCCACTGCCTTTCCATCAACACCAATACACATGCCAGGACATCCGGCTGCCTCCTTCCAAAGTCTTTGTTTCACAGATGGAACTATCAGCCCCTGCCTCGTGCCCGGCCTCCCTCTCCATCACTCCAGTGCCTTCTTACTACAGCAGCAGCCAGGATACCCTCAATCAGGAACCTGAAGGTAGGACGTGTAACAAGACACTTTGGCCTTTGTGGGGGTTTTTTTTGAGGTTGTTGAAAGCGATAACTCAATATTTCGGTAAATAAATTTGCCTGTCGACACGCATTCCAACAGCACCTCCCAAACCCGCGGCCTCCACCGCCTCGAAGGACAAGGGCAGCAGGCGCATGTTCCCCTCCAACTCACACACATCGCAGCCTATCCCAGCTGTTCCTTCATCGTCGCTGGGTCACAATCCTGGTACTCCCTCCCTAACAGCACTGTGGGAGCACCTTCACCACACGGACTGCAGCGGTTCAAGGCGGCGGCTCACCACCACCTTCTCAAGGGGCCATTAGGGATAGGCAATACCTTTTGGCTAAGATCATGTGTAACTGACCTGACAGGGGAGTAGCCACCATGACCTCCGGGTGGTTCTCCCTGGATCAGGAAGGTATATGCTTGCTTTTTTGGAAACAGGAGGTGGGTGGGGTGGCTTGACCCATCCACCTCCACGGAGGTGTGTGGGGGACCTGACCCATCCACCTCCATGGCACGAACCTGGTATTGCAGTACTTCCAGGAATGGTGCAGTGGCTCTAGGCCTTTTGGCTAATAGCATTGGCGCAGAGTGATCCTTGAATGGGCCCAAGGTGACCTCTGGCGTTTGTGATTTGACAAAGAATTGGAACGATTGGCTACGAATTTCAAAAAAAAAATAAATAAATAAAATAAAATAAATAAATAAATGCCGGCCTTGCCAGCGACGCCCACATCCCGAGAATGAATACATAAAATAATAAACCAGATGGAAATAACAGCATTTCGGTAGGTCCTCCAACAACCACTGCATTTATGTAGCCCCTTTAATGTAGCAAGATGCTCCAAGGCATTTCACAGTAGCGTTATCAAACAAAACGGGCTGTGTGGGGAGATCAAAATCGGAGCAGTGTCCTCCACGCTGGATTCAGACTGCCTTTCCCCTGACCCGGATTTTCGCTGGGCATGGAGAGTTAAAATTGCTCCCGAAGAGTTTGAGCTTGCTGGCTCAAGTGCATGTAATCTGAGTAGTTACCTCTTGGCCTTTGTAATGTAAACTCTTCGTCCTTGAAAGGAGAAGTAGGAGATAGGAACCTACAGAGGGAAAGAAAGGGTTAATCTCGAGCACTGCTTCAAGCCAGGCCACAACTGATGCCGAAGAAGCCATGAGTGTAAACTGGTGAATGGCGGGTTCGTGATATATACACTCCCCAACTGCTCCTGGGCCTGGCCAAGGGGGCCATCAACCGGTCCAGTCCGACTGCCCGCTTCTCTTCCGCGGTTATGTTCACGCCAGGGTGTCCTTGGAGATGGAGCACGCGGTGTCCACCGGTACGCTCGCGGCCTTCCGCGAGAGGTGGGCACCGGAGGGACTGGAGTGCAACATCACCCCCGGCAACCAAATTTTAATTTGACCCTTGAAGGTTCACAAAGTTTTATTTGTTAATTTATGGGTTCTAATGTCCCTTTAATGAGGGCCCCGACCAGCGGCAGGTCGGGGCCACAAAAGGAGCATGTACTATCTGCAAGGTACTTCACGAGCTGGTCCGGGAGGGTGACGGCTGTGAAGAGGGTGACTGGATTGGACGTCACCAAAACCCAGGTCAGTGATTGGAGCGTGGGCAGGTACAGCAGGAGCAGCGAGGTCGGGGCGAAGGAGCGACGAAAGATTGCAGAGTGATGTGATCGGGGCCCAGAAGAGGCGAGGGCCCTGGGCCAGCACGGGTCAGCCCACACTGCGGTGTCTGTATGCACTAGGCCCGTGCAGCAGAGCTGGTCTCCAGTCGCCCTGGTTAATCGTTGCCACTGGACCAAGACCTAGCTCTGTCAAGCCCGTGTGGTGGCTGGTGTGCAACGGCCACCACACGTTAAAAAAATCCACGCACAGGCATCTTCCACCCTTCAAGATTTAGTTTGTGACCTAGAATATTAGTTCCTTCATTGAAACACTTGTGAACTCATCCCTTTTTGGTCCTTGATACCAGGGACTGCCGAAGGAGAAGAATGAGAGTAACTCGACTTTATAGTTTAATTAAAATAGTTGTACACTCCCCAAACACATTTTATCATTGTTAGACCCTGCACTTGATGAAACTGCCAAGGTGTGATTTTTTTGGGGGGGGCATTAAAACCATATATTTTACAAGTGCCCCCTATAAAAGTGGAGGGGGACACTAAAAACCCCGGCAATTAAAACAAATTAAACTTTAAAACATAAAATCAAATTAAAATTTGGTTGCCGGGGGTGATGATGCACTCCAGTCCCTCTGGTGCCCACCTCTCGCGGAAGGCCGCGAGCGTACCGGTGGACACCGCGTGCTCCATCTCCAGGGACACCCTGGCCTGGATGTAGGCGCGGAAGAGACCTCCTCGACCGCCCGCTGCCTGGACTTGGCCGTGCCCAGGAGCAGTCCTACGAGGAGGCCCTCGGACCTACCCGCTCCCCTCCGCACAGGGTGCCCAAAGATCAGGAGTGTTGGACTGAAGTGCAACCAGAAATTGAGGAGCAGCCCCTTTAAATAATGGAATAGGGGCTGCAACCTCGTGCATTCAATAAAAACATGGAACACAGACTCTTCCAGCCCGTGAACCGACTTAAAAATTTATTGCAGGGGACTGCTCCATGCACCACCCTCCAGGCCAAGTCCCCGATAAATAGTAGGAGGACACCCGCGTAGAGTGCCCTCCATCGGGGACCCCCGCCTCCTCCGGACAGCAAGATGGTACGCCATGGCATGTCCGGACGGCAGGCGAGGATGGCAAAGTTGAGAGTGTACAGGAGCAGCCCGTACAGGAAACCCCTCCGTGCGGAACTGAAAGGCACGGAGGGGATTTCTCCGAGGCGGCTCAAGTTGTGAGGCGCCGGCTCCCGAGGGAGGTTCCGGGGTTTAGCGCCGATGAGGAATCCCATCCGGACGGGGGTCAGTTCGGACGGGATCTCCCCACATGCTTGAGCCTCCTCGACACACCTAACGGAGTCAGGTCCCAGAGCTGTTTTTAGCGACTCAATGGCATCGGCCACGCAGCGATGTCGGCCGAATTTAGGCGCCGCGCCAGCGTGTCTGGCGCCATCCAGCCCGCTCCTCCGCCATCGAGCAGGTCCCTGACCCTGGTCACCTCGCCAGCCACAGCCCTCTCGTCCGACTGCCACCTAAAATCTCGGTCATGGAGGTACAGATTCCCGAGCAGCGGCTCCTGCAGGACAGCCGCCACTCCAGCCGGTGGAGAGCTGCGCTTGGTGGAGACTTTGTTCCAGACCCTGGTGAGTTCCTGGTAAATGACAGGCAGCCCCTGGACGGCAGTCCTGACGCCCCCCCCAGGCTCACAAACAGGAGCTGCGTGTCATAGTTGAGGCTGTGTTGCTGGCGGAAGAAATACATCGCCAGCGCACACCACCTCGGAGGGGGCTCGATGTAAAGGTATCTCTGCGGGGTCTGAAGACGGAAAGTCGCTAGCTGGGTGCTGACGCACACCAACGACCAAGATTTGGACTCGGATCGCTGAATTTGAAGTCCAGTGTGCTCACCATTACACCATTGAACCAACACTGCCAAGGTGTGAGAAGGTTTAATCCTGAAGGCTTGTATCCAATCATTCAGAACTCTGACTAATTTAAACACAAGGATCTTCATTGCTGAATTAGCAAGGAGCTGAAAGGCTAAATGATTTTTTTAAGTGAGTAGTGGCAGTTGGAAATGAGGGAATTTGACAATAATGTATCTTTGATGGGTGTAATTGGTCAATGCTTGTGGACTTCAGGCACCAGCTGAGCTATTTATTAGCCACAGTTTTTCAATATTGCTAAACCATTTGCACCCCCTTGTGTAGTTAGGGACAAGTGCATCAATTTTAAAGAAGTGGTTTGATTTGACCAATTTCCAGCATTAACCTGGGATTGGGAAAAGGTTGTTCTGTAATCTGCTTTGGCAAGAGGAGGTTTTGTGTGTGTTGTCCATTTCACTGTCTGAGGTAAGATTTCTGAACGGGGCAGGGTGAGCTTGACTTCTCACGGGCTGTGGGTCAGACATCATGTGATGTCTTCTATTGTAAGTCTGGAAAAGAGATTCTGCTCCTTGAGCAAATGATTGTTGATATGGTATTCACCCCACGTTAAAAAAATCCACACACTGGCTTCTTCCACCCTTTCAACTGGAGTTCAGGCCTGGAATATCGGGTCCTTCATTGAAACATCTTTGAACTCATATGGAAGCAAGTCATCCTTATTCGAGGGACCACCTATGAGTGAGTGAGTGGATTAATGTGTGGCTTCTTTTATACAATTTGTATACCAGCATTGGTTGTGGAGTAGATCTATGTATACAGATCAACCTTTGGTAACTATGCAATGTCTGAAACAATAAGGGGAAACCCCACAGACTCGAGACCAGAACTAGGGAGCCATAAATATAAGATAGCTACTAATAAATCCAATAGGGAACTCAGGAAAAACTTCTTTACCCAGAGAGCGGTGAGCATATGGAACTTGCTACTACAGGGTGTGGTTGATTCACTTGTCCTCCCTATTCCCAGATCCCTTGGGTCCAAAAAATCTATCCATCTCACTCTTTAATATATTGGGTTGTGAATCTTTAGAATTCTCTACCCCTAAGGGCTATGGATGCTGAGTCATTGAGTATATTCAAAACCTGAGACAGATTTTTTGACTCCAGGGGAAATCAAGGGATATGGGGATTGGGTGGGGAAGTGGAGTTGAGGTCGAAGATCAGTCATGATATTGATTGGTGGAGCAGGCTCGAGGGCCTGTATAGCCTGCCCCTCCTGCTCCTTGTGTTTTTATGTCTGGCCATATTGACGGAGAAAGGAAAATTACTCCAGAATGTTTTTACTTCTCAAACACCTGCACATTCTGAAGTAGAGGAAAGCTAGTCAATGGGTTGTGGTACTGGATGAGCAACCTAGAGATTGCAAGTGCAAATCCCAACATAGCCAGTTATGGACTTGAATTCCATAAATCTGGTCATTTGTCGGTTGACGCCCATGACAATTACCAGATTGTTGTTTTTAAAAACCCAACTAGTTCAGTAATGTCCTTCCAGGATGGGAACCTGCCACCCCAACCCAGTCTGATCTCCATGTGACTCCAGTCTCTCGCTATATGATTGACTTTTGATGATCTTGTGACAACTAGGGCAGGGCAGTAAATGCGTTGCTAACTCGAGACAACAATGTGACTTTGTGGTGTTTGGTAAAGTTGGAGACTCTGTTGTAAAGTACATGATACGCGAAACCCGCCAGTCTGTTGGGTTAAGAGCAATCCTTCTCCACTTAAACTTTCCCCCCCAACTGAAATGTAAAGATGCTCTCCCCTGTCATTGATTGGTGTTTCCTTTTTTGGAACTGCTTAAGAGAGCATCAGATCATTCACTTATTGGTTGAAAGTTTCTTGGCCATCTGTTTCCCTGTTGGTTGCTTTTCTTTCTCTTTCCCATACCCACGTTCTAGAGTTGAAGCACTGGCTGGTTCTTTGGGACCAGATGTTGCCAGCCCGTCGTACTTCGGAATATTTGGTCTGTTTTGTTCTTTGGGATATCACTGAGATCATTTAACCCCAGGTCATTGGTCAGTGCTTGTGGGCTCCAGACACTAGCTGAGCTATTTATTAGGCAGTTTTCCAATATTGCTAAACCATTTGCACCCCTTGTGTAGTTAAGGACAAGTGCATCTATTATAAAAAGTGGTTTGATTTAAGGTTAAAATACATTTGACCAATTGCCAGTGTTGACCTGGGGGTGGGAGAGGATGGTTGTTCTATAATCTGCTTTGGCAAGAGGAGGCTTTGTGTGTTGTCCATTTCACTGTTGACTGAGATTGTCCAAGATGTCTTTTGGGAGCGGGGGGGTGGCTGAGGTTAGGGGTCTGTGTTCTGCTCACTGTGATCATTGCTGCTGCTCTGCCGTTGGTGCAACGGATTTATCTGCAGGACCCTACTCCGACCCATTGGTCCTGCCTTTCTTTAATCCATTTTAATGAGCAACTTTGTAGGATTGTCATGTGCTATATGTCTCTGGATCCCTAAAGAACCTTGAATTTGGATTGACTTGTTCTCCTATTATAATATTTTTTTCTCATTGCGGGGGCAGATTTAGATCGATGGAAAGATTGTGCCCCCTTGTTCTGTGTGGTGTATGAATAAAGAGTCTGACCAGATACTGTGAGCTCAAAGTAAAGTGTGACCTTAGTCTTTTATTGCAGGTCTCCAGAGTGCCTCTCCAACCTGTGAGGCCTCCTTAAGTACAGCTGCTCCCAAAGGATTGTGGGATCCCTTGGGACTCCAGGGGATGAGCCCTCTGGTGGTTACGCGCACACACACGCACATTTATGCTTCACACCAGCCCCTTACCACCCCTCTTCATCTCACCCCATCAACATATCCTATTCCTTTCTCCCTCGTGTGTTTATTTGTTACATTCCCTTTAGCATTACGAGTCTCTTCTGTGGCTTTGAGAATCCAAAGTTGAAAATTCACCATATTCCTGTCATACACTGACCACCTCAAAATTTTATGAACTTAGTTAAGTGTGACCTGCCCTTATAAAACCATGCTGTGACCCTGATTAGCTAATGCCATTCCAAACTTCATCCTATATTCTAGATTCCCTTCCGCACTATCTGCCTGGCCACACATTATATGATCTTCTCCCTTACTGGCCAAGCACGTAGTATTACGAATAATTCTGACATTGCTACCCAGGATGTCCTGCTTTTATTTTTAAGCTGACGCTTCAAGCCCCTCAAATTGATTAACCTTTTGTTCAGTCCACTCGGCGGCTTAATATCCTGTGGGGTGAACCAGATTGAAAGAAAGACTTGGTTTTCTATGGCGCCTTTCATGACCACCGGATGCCTCAAAGCACTTTACAGCCAATGGAGTACCTTTTTTGGAGTGTAGTCGCTGTTGTAATGTGGGAAACGCGACAGCCAATTTACGCACAGCAAGCTCCCACAAACAGCGATGTGATGATGACCAGGTAATCTGTTTTTATGTTGATTTGAAGGCCAAATATTGGCTCCAGGACATTGGAGATAACTCCCCTGCTCCTCTTCTTCAAAATAGTGCCATGGGATCTTTTACGTTCACCTGAGAGAGCAGACGGGGCCTCGGTTTTAACATCACATTCGAAAGATGACCCCCTTGGGCAGTGCGGCGCTCCCTCAGCACTGCCCCTCGGACGGTACAGCGCTCCCTCAGCACTGCCCCTTGGACGGTGCAGCGCTCCCTCAGCACTGCCCCTTGGACGGTGCAGCTCTCCCTCAGCACAGCCCCTCGGACGGTACAGCGCTCCCTCAGCACTGCCCCTCGGACGGTGCAGCGCTCCCTCAGCACTGCCCCTCGGACGGTGCAGCCTTCCCTCAGCACAGCACTGGAGTAACAGCTCAGAATTTTTAATGCTCAAGTCTCTGGAGCGGGACTTGAACCCACTCGGAGGCCTCGGTTTTAACATCACATTCGAAAGATGACCCCCTTGGGCAGTGCAGCGCTCCCTCAGCACAGCCCCTCGGACGGTGCAGCACTCCCTCAGCACAGCCCCGGAGGCAAGAGTGCTGTCCATTGAACCACAGCTGACACTGGGTTGGACATTGGTATTTATGATGACACTGACTTCGAGAGGAGACCGAGTAGGATCATCCAACCGTCAATTTTGTCTGAAGGTTTTTTGAAAACGCCTCAGCCTTGTCTCCCGGACTCCTGCTGGGCCTGACCGTGGGTGAAGATGGGGATGTTTACGGAGCCTCCTCCTGTTGGTTGCCCTGATTGTCTGGGATGCAGTTGGGGCTACAGAGACTTGCTATGATCTGTTGGTTGTGGGACCACTGAGCTATCTATAGCTGCTGCTTCTGACACTTGGCTTAAAGGCAACCTTTGTGTTGTAGCTTCATTACGTTTGTACGTCATTCTATGAAATACCACTGCTGCTCTTGGAAGGCCCTTTTACACACCACATTCAGCAACAATTTGCTTTTATATAACACCTTTTTAATGTAGTGGGAATGTCAAAAGGTGTTTCACGATTGTTATCAAACAACATTTGACAACAGGCCACATGAGATATATTGGGACAGTGGATCAAAATCTGGGTCAGAGAGGTTTGGAGGAGCGAGAGGTTTAGGGAGTGAGTTCCAGAGTTTGAGATCGAGGCAGCTGAAGGCATAGCTACCAATGGTAGAGCGATTTTAAAATCCGGGATGCTGAAGGGGCCAGAATGGAAGGAGCGCAGAGATCGCGGGACTGGGTGGGCGGTGGTTGTTGAGGCTGGAGGAGGTAACAGAGATAGGGAGGGGAGCAAGGCCACGGAGGGATTTGCAAACCAGGATGAGAATTTTAACAATCAAGGCGTTGCTGGACTGGACCGGGAGCCAACGTAGGTCAGTGAGCACAGGGGGGTGATGTGCGAACGGGACTTGGTGCAAGTTAGGTCACGGGAAGCCGAGCTTTGGATGAGCTCAAGTTTATAAGAGGGTGGAAGATGGGACATCGTCTGGCTTCATGGTGATGGAGGAGTGAGAGGCCATGGGATTAGATGGTGGGATGATAACATTTGTTGCTGCTAATGGCCCACATAACAGTAGGCTGACCATTTGCTTGTATAAGTCAGCAGCCTTCAAAAGTAATTCGCCTTCTGTGAAGCACTTTGCAACAGCCTGAGGGCACAAGTGCTTTGTTGTTGTTGGCTCACCACTGGAAACCAATCCAAAAGATGCTCCAAACTGCACAAATATCATTAGCTCCTAACCAAATATTTCCAACTATCCCTTCATGGGGAATGATTTGTCGCCCTGCTGTGGATCAGCTGGAACTATAAACTCTATTTGCTGGAAAAAGTCATCTGAAGTCTAACTTCAGGTGTCGCACGTCTCCCAATTTCCTGAAATAAGATTGAGGTATAAATGTACATCTCTGCGCTCCTCCAATTCTGGTCTCTTGTGCATCCCCGATTTCCTTTGTTCCACCATTAACAGCCGTGCCTTCAGCTGCCTGGGCCCCAAGTTTGGGAGTTCCCTTCCTAAACCTCTCTGCCTCTCTACCTCTTGACTATTACGTTGCTCCTGAAAACCTACCTCTTTGGCCAAAATCTTGGTCACCTGTCCTAATATTTTCTTATCTGGCTCTGTGTGCCAAATTTTGGTCGATAACGCTCTTGTCAAGCTTCTTGCGATGTTATACTACGTTAAAGGCGCTATATAAATGTATGTGGTTGTAGTAATGTAAGCATCTCTTCGAGACACTTTGGTTTTAGAAAAGTTATTGTCGTCTTTGGCATACATGCTCTCTTTGTAAAGCTCTATCTGTCGAACCGGCTACCCTCTAGTTAACTTAAGCAATCACCAAGTGTTGCTCCATCTTTGTGCAATGCTGTTCGCATTGTGGCTATTTGCAAGAAAGGAAGAGGCAGAGCAGTAACTGGTGTTGGTCTACTGTTCGTTGTGTTGGTGAACGAGAGCTTGATGCAACAACTCTGTTGTCACCAATCTTGTCCGTTTCTCTGCAGAGCGTCCCGTGTCTGTTTCATGTACCAGAGTTTGAGGGATGTCTGTGTTGTACAGAGTTATTTGACAGGGGATTGACTGACATTCTAGCTTGGACATTGTGGGGCCCCCCCGACCTGTGAGAACAGCTCCACAGGTTGGCTACAAAAGAACTGGAGCGGCATACCACCAACTTCCAGAGCGAGCTGCTCCAGGTATGCAACGGCTTCGAGCTGGGCAACGTCATCCGGACCCAGGCCACTGTTTGGAGTGCGGGCACGAGCATCAGCATAGCCCTGGTCAAGCAGAGGAGCGGGAAGGTCATGGCGGAGGAGCATTGCGGGATCGTGGGTGATCGTGGCGGAGGTTCTGCAAATGTTTGGTGCGGAGGTGTAGTAGGAGATCGTGGTGGAGATGCGGGGCCCAGGGGCAGCACGGACCAGCCCACACTGTGATATGTGTGTGTACTAGGTCCGTAAAGCAGAGCAGGTCTCCCGTCGTCTTAGTTAATCCTTGCCACTGGATAAAGGCCGAGCTCTGTCAAGCCCGTGTGGTGGCTGATGTGCAACGGTCACCACACGTTAAAAAAACAAATCCACAAAGAGACATCTTCCACCCTTCAACTGGAGTTCAGGACTGGAATATCGGATCCTTCATTGAAACATCTGTGGAAGCAAGTCATCCTCGTTCGAGGGACAGCCTATGATGAGTCTCCGAATAAGGGGTCAGCCATTTAGGACTGAGATGTAGAGGAATTTCTTCACTGAGGGTTGTGAATCTTTGGCATTCTCTACACCAGAAGACTGTGGAAGCTCAGTCATTGACTATCTCCAATATTGAGGGAATCAAGGGATATGGGGAAAGTGCAGTTGAAGTAGAAGATCAGTCATGATATTGAATGGCGGAGCAGGCTTGAGGGGCTGAATGGCCAACTCCTGCTCCTATTTCTTATGCCCCCTCAGGCCATCGAACCTAGTCCAGGAGACCATGTTGGCCATGTATACATTAACTGACTCTTATTGAAGAGGACACAGCCTCACTCCCAATCTAGTGATGCATAGTTTTGAACACACTGTTGTCTCTCTCTCTGTCTCTCTGTCTCTCTGTCTCTCTGTCTCTCTGTCTCTCTGTCTCTCTGTCTCTCTGTCTCTCTGTCTCTCTGTCTCTCTGTCTCTCTGTCTCTCTGTCTCTCTGTCTCTGTGTGTGTGTGTCTCTGTCTCTGTATCTTTTTTAGATTGGAAAATTGCAAGAATGGCGAGGAAGGGAATTATAGACCAGTTAGCCTAATGTCGGGAAATTGCTAAAGTCTATAAGGATAGGGTGACTGAACAACTGAGAATTTGCGAGGTGATCAGAGAGAGCCAGCATGGATTTGTGAAAGGTTCGTCATGTCTGACAAACCTGATTGAATTTTTTTTTTGAAGTGATGACTGACTAAAGTAGTGGACTGGGGAATGTCCATGAATGTTATCTACTTCCCACTTCACCCAGAGCCATGTAATCTCCTGGGAAAGGCAGAAAACCCAATTTAAAAAATAAAAATAAAACCATTGCAATGGGGGGGGGGGGGGCAAAATCTGGAAAATTTCTGTGATCCCTGATAGGTCCTTACTACACAATATAAATGCACACGAGGCCCATGCTTGAGAGAAGGTCAGTCTGTGACCTGTCCTTTATTCCTTAGCACTCAAGTGATGAAGGTGGGTGGAGCTTCCCCTTTTATACCTGAAGGTCCAGATTAGGAGTGTCTCCCTAGTGGTCATTGTTCTCACAGTGTACAACTTAGGTCAGTTTATACATGGGTTACAATGCTGGTTGAATACATGACATCACCTCCCCCCCCCCCCCCCCCCCAAAGTCTTATTGGGATCACAGGTTGCGTCTCTCTGGTGGTTTACGCTCCCTTGTAGAGCGCCTGAGTTGGGGCTCCGGTTGTTGGGCGCTGGCCTGAGTGTCTGCTGTTTGCAGTGCCTCAGGTCTGTACAGACTGCCCACAGTGACTGGGCTCTCCTCCCTTTGGTTCCGGTGTTCGGTCACCTGTGGTGGAGTGAACTCTATATTCTTCCTGTTTCTTCTATGGGGTTGCTGAACCTCCTTTTTGTTTGATCCACGTGTTTGCGGCAGATTTGTCCATTGGTAAGTTTAACTACCAGCATCCTATTTCCCTCTTTGGCAACCACAGTGCCTGCGAGCCATTTGGGCCCTGCAGCGTAGTTGAGGACAAAAACAGGATCATTTACATCAATACATCGCGCCCTCGCATTCCTGTCATGGTAGTGATATTGTGACTGGCGCCTGCTCTCGACAATTTCTTTCATGGTGGGGTGTATAAGGGATAACCGGGTTTTGAGCATCCTTTTCATTAGTAGCTCTGCGGGTGGAACTCCTGTGAGCGAGTGTGGTCAGGATCTATAGGCCAACAGGAGGCATGATAAGCGGGTTTGTAGGGAACCCCCTTGGATTCTGAGCATCCCCTGTTTGATTATCTGCACTGCTCGTTCTGCCTGGCCGTTTGAGGCCGGCTTGAACGGTGCGGTTCTAACATGGTTAATTCCATTGCCTGCCATGAAGTCCTGGAATTCAGTGCTTGTGAAGCATGGGCCATTGTCGCTGACCAAGATGTCCGGTAGACCGTGGGCGGCGAACATTGCCCATAGACTTTCTACCGTGGCAGAGGATGTGCTTGAATTTAAAATGTCACACTCAATCCATTTGGAGTAGGCGTCTACTACAACCAAAAACATTTTCCCCATGAAAGGACCTGCGTAGTCCACATGGATGCGTGACCAAGGCTTGGCGGGCCATGGCCAGGGGCTAAGGGGGGCTTCCCTGGGTGCATTGCCCAGCTGGGCACACGTGTTGCACCTGCGAACACAAAGTTCCAGATCTGCGTCTATCCCTGGCCACCAAACGTGTGACCTGGCAATTGCCTTCATCGTGACAATGCCCGGGTGCTCATTGTGGAGTTCTCTGATGAACACCTCTCTGCCCATCTGGGGCATGACTACGCAGTTTTCCCACAGTAGGCAATCGGCCTGAATCGAGAATTCATCCCTGCGTCTGTGAAATGGTTTAAATTTCTCAAGGCATGCCCTGTACGTGATTGCCCAGTCCCCATTCAGGACACATTTCTTGACTACAGACAATGGCGGGTCTCTCTTTGTCCAGACTTTAATCTGACGGGCTGTCACGGGTGAGCCTTCGCTTCCGAAAGCTTCAACAGCCATGACCATCTCAGCAGCATGCTCGGTAGCCCCCTCAGTGGTGGCTAGTGGGAGCCTGCTGAGTGCATCGGCGCAGTTTTCGGTGCCCGGTCTGTGCCGAATTGTGTAGTCATAGGCGGCTAACGTGAGTGCCCACCTCTGTATGCGGGCCGATGTGTTTGCATCTATGGCCTTGTTGTCGGCCAAAAGGGACGTTAGGGGTTTGTGATCTGTCTCCAGCTCAAATTTCCTGCCAAACAGGTACTGGTGCATTTTCTTTACCGTAAATACACATGCGAGCGCCTCCTTTTCTACCATCCCGTAGCCCCTTTCTGCCTGGGTCAGACTCCTGGAGACATAAGCTACCGGCATTGACATGCTGCAACACACACCCGACACCATAGGACGACGCATCGCACGTTAACATAAGTTTCTTACATAGGTCATATAGCGTTAACAGATTGTTGGAACATAACACATTGCGTGATCTATTTAAAATCCCTTTCCTGGCTGTCCCCCCAGACCCATTCGCGACCTTTGCGTAGGAGCACGTGTAGTGGCTCTAGCAGCGTGCTCAATTTGGGAAGAAAGTTACCAAAATAGTTCAGGAGCCCCAGGAACGATCGCAGCTCCGTCGTGTTACGGGGTCTGGGTGCTCTCTGGATCGCTTCCGTCTTGGATGCAGTAGGGCTGATCCCGTCTGCTGCTACCCTCATCCCCAGGAATTCTACCTCTGGAGCTAGGAAGACGCACTTCGCCTTTTTCAGTCGCAGACCTACCCGGTCCAGTATGTGTAGCACCTCCTCCAGGTTGTGGAGGTGTTCTTCAGTATCGTAACCTGTAATGAGGATGTCGTCCTGAAAAACCACCGTCCCTGGAATCGACTTGAGGAGGCTTCCCATGTTTCGCTGGAAGATCGTGGCAGCCGAGCGAATCCCGAACGGACATCTGTTGTACTCAAACAACCCCTTATGTGTCGTGATGGTGGTCAGCTTCTTCGACTCACTTGCCAGCTCCTGGGTCATGTAAGCTGAGGTCAGGTCCAATTTTGAGAGAAGTTTGCCACCGGATAGCGTCGCAAAGAGGTCCTCCGCTCTCGGTAGCGGGTACTGGTCTTGGAGTGACACCCAATTGATGGTGGCCTTGTAATCGCCACATATCCTGACCGACCCATCCGCCTTGATCACCGGCACAATCGGGCTCGCCCAGTCACTGAATTCGACTGGCGAGATGATGCCTTCCCTCAGCAGGCGGTCCAATTCGCCTTCTATCTTTTCCCGCATCACGTACCGCTCTGGCCTTGTGGTGTACTGGCCTGGTGTCCGGGTTTATGTGAATCACTACCTTGGCCCCCATGAAAGTGCCAATGCCGGGTTGAAATAATGAGTCAAATTTGTCCAGGATCTGTGAGCATGATACTCGCTCCACAGAGGAAATTGCATTGACATCGCCCCATTTCCAGTTCATGACAGCAAGCCAACTCCTCCCCAGTAGTGCGGACCGTCCACCGGGACAACCCAGAGTGGCAACCTGTTCTCTGAATCTTTGTGGGTCACGACTACCGTGGCGCTGCCTAGCACCGGAATGATCTGCTTTGTGTAAGTCCGTAGCTGTGCGTCAATCGGCGATAATTTTGGCCTCCTGGCCTTGGACGCCCACAACTTTTCGAACTGTTTGATACCTATCAGGGACTGGCTGGCACCCGTGTCTAACTCCATTGATACTGGGATGCCATTGAGGAACACTTTCATCATTATCGGTGGCGTCCTGGTGTATGAACTGTATACGTGCTCCACACGAACTTGCTGAACTTCAGCTTCCAGCGATTTTCCCCAGTGTCCATTTCTGCAGGTATTTTGCTC
The DNA here is from genome assembly GCF_044704955.1 of Pristiophorus japonicus. NCBI lineage: Eukaryota > Metazoa > Chordata > Chondrichthyes > Pristiophoridae > Pristiophorus > Pristiophorus japonicus. The sequence goes on from NC_091991.1 coordinate 11,554,262, forward strand.
ATCTCTGCAAACTCCGGCTGAGTGTGTGCCTCCACGCCTCCAGCATGAGTTGCGGTTTGAAACAAAAGGTCCCTTGCCAGTCGATCGTCCCTCACTGCCCCTGTTATTGTCCTTGAGTGCACCATTAACAGGTGTTGATGGCCCCATTACTGGCCGCATTGTCCCTTGCAATGGCGTGAATCGCTGTTCAGCTTGCCATTGTCTCTGTCGAACTCCCCCTCTGGGTTCGACTACATGTTGGGGCATGTCCGACTGCCCTTGTCTGCCTGGAGAACTGTGTGCAGCTTTAACAATGTTGAATCTCTGTCCCAACCATTCCTTAACACAGTACCTCTCGTCTGTTCTGCTAGTGGCCATGCTCGCGTGGTTTAAATCCCAGTTTCTTATCGCCATTGATACGTCCTTACTATACAGTATAAATGCACACGAGGCCCATGCTTGAGAGAAGGTCAGTCTGTGACCTGTCCTTTATTCCTTAGCACTCAAGTGATCAAGGTGGGTGGAGCTTCCCCTTTTATACCTGAAGGTCCAGGTTAGGAGTGTCTCCCACCTAGTGGTCAGTGTTCTCACGGTGTGCAACTTAGGTCAGTTTATACATGGGTTACAATGCTGGTTGAATACATGACAATCCCCTTTAGGCAATCAAAGCTGGTCCAAGCTTGCTTCTATTCCAGGGTTATCGACCTCTGTATGGGGGTGATCGCCACTCCGAGACATTTATATGCTGTATGTGCACCATAACTTAGCTGGTTCAGGTGAGGAAATTGATGATTCCAGGGATGAAATGATCCCCACAGGCATTCAGAAAGGTAGCGAGGGCTTTCGTCCAGGCATATATCTGTTTTTACAGGACAGATTTCATTGATAAGATAGTTACAGATCGCATTCTATACTGTTCTCTTCCATTGTCATTGCACTCGTAACTTTATCGGAAACTTTTAAAAGCCAGCAAAGAACGACTGAAAATAAATAATAGAGGGAAGATAGATTGAGAGTAAACTAGTGTGAAATATAAAAACAGTAGAGTTTCTACAGGTACATAAAAAGGAAAAGTGGTTAAAGTAAATGTTGGTCCCATAGGGGATGAGACTGGGGAAGTAATAATGGAGAACAGGGAAATGGCAGAGACATTGAACAAATATTTTGTATCGGTCTTCACGGTAGAAGACACTATCCACTATTGGAATGTTTTTAATCAAGGGGCTATAGGTAAGGAGGAACTTAATACAATCACTATCACGAAGGAAGTAGTACTCAGTAAAATAATGGAACTAAAGGTGGACAAGTCCCCTGGACTTGATGGGTTACTTCCTAGGGTCATAAGAGGTGTCTGCAGAGATAGTGGATGCATTGGTTGTAATCTACCAAAATTCCCAGATTCTGGGGCGGTCCCAGCGGATTGGAAAACCGCAAATGTAACATTTATTTATTTATTCAAAAAAAATTGGAAGCAGACAAAAAGCAGGAAACTATAGACCAGTTAGTCTAACATCTGTCGTTGGGGAAAATGCTGGAGCCCATTATTAAGGAACCAGTAGCAGGACATTTGGAAAAGCATAATTCAATCAAGCAGAACCAGTATGGTTTTATGAAAGGGAAATCATGTTTGACAAATTTGCTGGAGTTCTTTGAGGATGTAACAAGCAGGGTGGATAAGGGGGAACCAGAGGATGTGGTGTATTTGGATTTCCAGAAGGCATTCGATAAGGTGCCACATGAGGTTACTGCACAAGATAAAAGCTCACGGGGTTGGGAGTAATAATTAGCATGGATAGAGGATTGGCTAACTAACAGAAAACTGAGTCGGGATAAATGGGTCATTTTCCAGTTGGCAAACAGTGACTAGTGGTGTGCCACAGGGATCGGTGCTGGGGCCTCAACTATTTACAATCTATATATTAATAACTTGGATGAAGGGACTGAGTGTAATGTAGCCAAGTTTGCTGATGCAAAGATGGGTGGGAAAGCAAATTGTGAGGAGGACACAAAATCTGCAAAGTGATGTAGACAGGCTAAGTGTGTGGGCAAAAATCTTGCAGATTGAGTATAATGTTGGAAACTGTGAGGTTATCCACTTTGGCAGAAAAAAATAGAAAGCAAATTACAATTTAAATGGAGAAAAATTGCAAAGTTCTGCAGTTACAGAGGGACCTGGGGGGTCCTTATGCATGAAACACAAAGTGAGTATGCAGGTACAGCAAGTATTCAAGAAGTCCAATGGAATGTTGGCCTTTATTGCAAGGGGGATAGAGTATAAAAGCAGAGAAGTCCTGCTACAACTGTACAGGGTATTGGTGAGTCCACACCTAGAGTACTGCATACAGTTTTGGTCTCCGTATTTAAGGAAGGATATACTTAGAGACTGTTGAGAAGGCTCACTAGGTTGATTCCGGAGATGAGGGGGTTGACTTAAGATAGGTTGGGCCTATACACATTGGAGTTCAGAAAAATGAGAGGTGATCTTATCGAAACATATAAGATGAGGGGGCTCGACAAGGTGGATGCAGAGAGGATATTTCCACTCATAGGGGAAACTAAAATTAGGGGACATAGTTTCAGAATAAGGATCCATCCATTTAAAAATGAGACGAGGAGGAATTTTGTTTTCTCGGAGGGTTGTAAATCTGTGGAATTCTCTGCCCCAGAGAGCTGTGGAGGCTGGGTCATTGAATATATTTAAGGCGGAGATACAGATTTTTGAGTGATAAGGGAGTAAAGGGTTATGGGGAGCGGGCAGGGAAGAGGACCTGAGACCATGATCAGATCAGCCATAATATTGAATGGCGGAGCAGGCTCGAGGGGCCAGGTGGTGGAATCGTGCTCCTATTTCTTGTTATGTTTATCACATCGTGCCTGATCTAAGTGGCTTATTATGAATTGGGTCTGTGATGGATCCGTTGGAAGGGATCACAGCTTGGACCAGGCGGAGGATGGTGACGTACTTTTGGGGGCATCCGAAACGGAGGAGGACGCTCCATAGACCCTCGCGGTTGACCGTGTCAAAGGCTTTTGTAAGGTCGAAGAAGGCCTTGTATAAGGGCTGGCGCTGTTCCCTGCATTTTTCCTGCAGCTGTCGCGCTGCAAAAATCATTTCCGTTGTGCCCCGGAGGGGACGAAATCCGCACTGCGACTCCGGGAGGCGCTCCTCGGCCACGGGGAGAAGACGATTGAGGAGGACTCTCGCGACAACTTTCCCAGCGGTTGATGGCAGGGAGATTCCTCTGTAGTTGCCGCAGCCGGACTAGTCCCCTTTTTTTAAAGATGGTCACGATCACTGCATCTCAGATCTCCCGGCATGCTCTCCTTCCTCCAGATGAGAGAGATGAGGTTGTGTATTCGCGCCAGTAGTGCCTCTCCGCCATACTTCAGTGCCTCAGCAGCGATTCCATCCGCTCCCGTAGCCTTGTTTTTTTTTTAGCTGTCTTATGGCCTTTTCTACCTCGTGCAGTGTTGGGGTCTCTGAGGTGGTGGCGGGTCGCATGCTGCGGGATGGAGTCGAGAACACTCGAGTCAAAGGCAGTGTCTCGGTTGAGGAGATCTTCGAAGTGTTCCTTCCAGTGGCCCCTGACTGCCTCGGTGTTCCTGAGGACTGTTTCCCTGTTCTTGGCCAGGAGAGGGGTGGGGCCTTGGGAGTTTGGTCCATATGTGGCCTTGACTGCGGTGAAGAATCCTCGCATATCATGGTCAAGCAGGGCTGCGTCGTCACCCCAACCCTCTTCTCAATCTTCCTCGCTGCCATGCTCCACCTCACAGTTGATAAGCTCCCTGCTGGAGTGGAGCTAAACTACAGAACCAGTGGGAAGCTGTTCAACCTTCGCCGTCTCCAGGCCAAGTCCAAGATCACCCCAACCTCTGTCGTCAAGCTACAGTACGCGGATGACGCTTGCGTCTGTGCACACGGAGGCTGAATCCAGGACATAGCCGACGTATTTAGCGAGGCGTACGAAAGCATGGGCCTTACGCTAAACATCAGTAAGCCAAAGGTCCTACACCAGCCTGTCCTTGCCGCACAGCACTGCCCCCGAGTCATCAAGATCCACGGCGTGGCGCTGGACAACGTGGACCACTTTCCCTATCTCGGGAGCCTCCGAACAAGAGCAGGCATTGATGATGAGATCCAACACCGCCTCCAGTGTACCAGTGCAGCCTTCGGCCACCTGAAGAAAAGCATGTTTGAAGATCAGTCCCTCAAAACTGTCACCAAGCTCATGGTCTACAGGGCCGTAGTACTATCCGCACTCCTGTATGGCTCAGACGTGGGCCATCTACCGTAGACACCAAGTCGCTGGAGAAATATCACCAGCGATGTCTCCAAGATCCTGCAAATCCCCTGGGAGGACAGACGCATAAACATTAGTGTCCTCTTCCAGGCCAACGATCCCAGCATTGAAGCACTGACCACGCTTGATCAGCTCCGCTGGGCAGGCCACATAGTTCGCATGCCAGACACGAGACTCCCAAAGCAAGCGCTCTACTCTGAACTCGTCCACGGCAAACGAGCCAAAGGCGGGCAGCGGAAATGTTACAAGGACACCCTCAAAGCCTCCCTGATAAAGTGCGACATCCCCACTGACACCTGGGAGCCCCTGGCCAAAGACCGCCTTAAGTGGAGGAAATGCATCTGGGAGGGCGCTGAGCTCCTTGAGTCTCGTCGAGAGCATGCAGAAATCAAGCGCAGGCAGCGGAAGGAGCGTGCGGCAAACCAGTCCCACCCTCCGTTACCCTCAACAACTATCTGCCCCATCTGTGACAGAAACTGTGGTTCTAGTATTGGACTTTACAGCCACCTAAGAACTCATGCTCAGAGTGGAAGCAAGTCTTCCTCGATCCCGAGTGACTGCCTATGATGATTTTTAAAAATAAATTGATTGCTTGCCCCAGTAGCTTTCAGTTTTAAAAAAAAAATAATAATGTATCTGTTTTTCTGCATTTGAGCATCCAGTGTGTTCTACCGTGCGTGCTGTTTTAAATGTGCAAGACAATTAGATATACAAAACCTCAGCAAAATAGTCTTTAAATTATTGATGCTGAACTCAATGTAGAGTTTGTGGAGCATGACTTCTTCAAAGTTTTCATTTGATTATTTTAATATTTTTACTGCAAAGACCCATCACCCGCCAGTGCTTAATCCGTTAGTTTTCTCCCTAATGCCTCATCTGATCAAACACTAGTGACCGAGGAGAATTGTCTTGCCATTACTCCAGTGCTGTGAAGCGCAGATAGGAGACGGACTGGAACACTATCTATTTACAGCGCAAAATGTTTTCGACATCCCCCTAGCCCTTCTTGCCACGAAGGACTGGTGACAATCCAATCTAGCTACAAGTACATAACCACGTCTGTTACTGCACTGCAGCACAACCCACCAAGTGTTGGCGGTTTCAGCAGCTCTCAAAGTCTGACCACATTACCGAGCAGTGCCGCGTAAGACAGATTTTTGCTTGTGATTTTTTTTTTAAACATTTGCTTCTGAGCATATTGTGAATTGATGAGTGCCGGTGCTTGTGGCTTATTGTGTTGCAATAGTGGCACTGTAATAATTTAGTGTAACCTATGGGAAATGTACTGTTCATTTAATTTCACTGTCGAGGCATTTCAGATTGATTGGCAGTCTTTTAATGATGCTACAAATGTACGGTTTTTGTGTTTTGGCTTGTATAAAGATTCAGATTTTTGGAACAATTAATTTAACTTCGATTAAATTTATAAGTTAATTGCACAGATTTACTCTGCCCTAAATTATACTATGTTTCACAGCATGTTACAAGGTTGAAATCAGAATGTGGTGATAGATTTTAAAAGAACAGATAGATAAAAGAAATATCTAATTGAATTATACTGACCATGCCCTAGATTTCCCCCCTACCCCCCTCCCTGGTCTAACACTCTACAAGATCAATCGCGCAAAGTGCAAACAATTGTGTTCCAACCTCAACGACAAAAGCAGAATCAAAGTGTTGCTTGGCTGCAATTCGTAAATGTTGCTTTAGTTCCGCTGCTGAACCGTGTGGGGGAGGGAGAGGGGAGAAGAGATTGTTATTGATTGTCATTGAGTTGTGACTAACCACAAAATGAATGAAATGGGGTAGTGTTCAGAGTCAGTGGCTGGAATTTTCAGATAGTGGAAGTTGGGGGAAAAAATGTGAATCCCGACCCCCAAACCAGCCACTTTCACCTTTCACTCAAGGGGAGGGGGCGGTGCTGGAGGGGAGGCAGATTAGCATTTTATCTATGATGATGCCTGCAACCTCCTAATTTAACCGGCTTTGCAGGTGTTACCGCAAGTGGTCGGGGATCCCAGGGCTCGGGATTCCCAGTGGCTGCAACGAGGTGACCTCCGCCTCGGGGAGCAATGCTTTTGGGCTGGAGAGAGTGCTTCCTCTCTCTCTCACCCTCCAAGCTCCTCCACCAGCAGTCTGCCCCTCCCCAGGGTTGGGGATCAAACCTGGTTATGTCTGCAATGCACTTATGAATGACTCGTGGAGTCAGTGTTGTACTCAAACTTTGTCCTTTATTCGTAACTCCAGAGTGAGGCACAAGCATGGTGGGCAGCCTTTTATACTGGGCCCTGCACACCTATGCAGGTGACCCTTGGGTCTCCCACCACAGTGCCCTCTGGTGGACAGCCTCTGCCACAGGGGCAGGAAACCCCGGTCTCCACCAGTTGCACCCTCTAGTGGTGCCAGCATAGTATATACAGTGTAAACCTTATTGATAGTATGTCAGGTAACAACTCTTCATCTTACTACAGAGTATATCTATAGTCTGCAGATATAACAGACCCCCTCCCCCGCCCCCACCCTGTCCAGGGTCGGAGATCGGAGCCCACCCATCCACCTGACCATCCTGGGCCCAGCACTTGTCTTGTCCTGTGGCTTCCTTCTCTACACTGCATGCACGCTGTGGAGTTTTAACCCGAACTCCGGGGTTTCCCCGCACCGTGCGGGTGGGACCTGGGAAAATCCAGCCGGGTGTTTCAGGCAGGGAGCAGAGCCCCTGATACATGGGGGAAATCACAAACGCATTGCTCACTGTGGTCTGGAACTCCCTGCGCATTCGCAACCAGAGACGTCGCAATCTGGGGGCAAATCAGTTGCTAAAAGATTGTGGAATTTTGGGCATGAGTGAGTTGCACAGGTAAATACAATACACTCTCATCTCCTATATTTTGCAATTGTTTATCGATCGCTCCGCCCAGAATAACATACCCCCAGGTTATGGAGCCTGGTACACGAGTTTCCTGCAACGGGTCTCGGTGACTCTCGTCCAGTGACCACCAGATTTTCCGGCACAGCAAGTCGTTTTGTTCTGGTGTTCCATTGCAATTTTCCTTCATTTTTTTAACTCTTCCCTCATTTGGACCTGCTCTGTATTCTCTGACCCTTAGAATGGATTTTTATGGCCCCAGTTCCAGTCATACTGAAAACTTTTCCCGATCGCAAGTTGCTGACCATTCTATTCCTGATGTGCAGGAGTGATGGTGAAATAAGTAGAAACATCAATTTTTATAGTGATGTGAGCTTTGGCCTCGCCTTGGGGCCCCAATGTTTTATTTCTGTTTTACGTTCGGTCGTATTGTAATGAGATGTGTAAGAAACTTGAGGGTAACTTTTTTTTTTTTTGCCCGCAGTGCGTTACTGTGATCTGGAACGCGCTGCCTGAAAGGGCGGTGGGAGCAGATTCAATAGTAACTTTCAAAAGGGAATTGGATAAATACTTGAAGGGGAGAAATTGTGTAGGGCTGTGGGGAAAGAGCAGGAGGGAGTGGGACAAATTGGATCGCTCTTTCACAGAGCCGGCACAGGCACGATGGGCTGAATGGCCGCCTTCTGTGCTGTGATTCTGTGATTCTAACTTGACTGAGGAAGGGATGCTTTTTTGGGGTGTAGTTTCTGGGTAGGTCCCACTGAAGTTGTTCCAGGCCCATGCTCTGTACACTGAGTGGACAGTACGCTCGCTGTCGCAACCGTGTAGATTAGCTCAGAAACTGGGCCCAGCGAATTCTGACCAAAGCTCTGCTCAACAAATAAAGAACAATTAATTATAGTTCATCTCGATACTTCATCTTGGCAGGCAGTGACTAGTGGCGTGCCGCAGGGCTCAGTGCTGGGACCCCAGCTCTTTACAATATACATCAATGATTTAGATGAAGGAATTGAGTGTAATATCTCCAAGTTTGCAGATGACACTAAACTGGGTGACGTTGAGCTGTGAGGAGGATGCTAAGAGGCTGCAGTGTGACTTGGACAGGTTAGGTGAGTGGGCAAATACATGGCAGATGCAGTATAATGTGGATAAATGTGAGGTTATCCATTTTGGGGGCAAAAACGCACAGGCAGAATATTATCTGAATGGCGGCAGACTAGGAAAAGTTGAGGTGCAACGAGACCTGGGTGTCATGGTTCATCAGTCACTGAAAGTGGGCACACAGGTACAGTAGGCGGTGAAGGCAAATGGTATGGTGGCCTTCATAGCTAGGGGATTTGAATATAGAAGCAGGGAGGTCTTACTGCAGTTGTACAGGGCCTTAGTGAGGCCTCACCTGGAATATTGTGTTCAGTTTTGGTCTCCTAATCTGAGGAAGGACGTTCTTGCTATTGAGGGAGTGCAGCAAAGGTTCACCAGACTGATTCCAGGGATGGCTGGGCTGTCTTATGAGGAGAGACTGGATCAACTGGGCCTTTATTCATTGGAGTTTAGAAGGATGAGAGGGGATCTCATAGAAACATATAAGATTCTGACGGGACTGGACAGGTTAGATGCGGGAAGAATGTTCCCGATGTTGGGGAAGTCCAGAACCAGGGGACATAGTCTTAGGATAAGGGGTAGGCCATTTAGGACTGAGATGAGGAGAAACTTGTTAACCTGTGGAATTCCCTGCCGCAGAGAGTTGTTGATGCCAGTTCAGTGGATATATTCAAGAGGGAGTTAGATATGGCTCTTACGGTTAAGGGGATCAAGGGTTATGGAGAGAAAGCAGGAAAGGGGTACTGAGGGAATGATCAGCCATGATCTTATTGAATGGCGGTGCAGGCTCGAAGGGCCGAATGGCCGACTCCTGCACCTATTTTTCTGTTTCTATAAATGAGACGTCTCTATATTCATCCCTGTCTTGTCAAATCTGCAACCATACGTCAATACATTTACTAAAAAAAAACAGAAAATGGTGGAAATTCACAGGTCAGTTCTGAGCAAAGATCCAACACCAAAATCTGTTGCAGTTATACCTCTCGTTAGCTTGTCTCAACTTGGTGCCGATTTCCAGCATTTTGCTTTTTTAAAAACATTTTGGATATCCAGCAGCTGCATTTTTGTGATTTTTGTTTTTGTACTAATGGATGAACATCAGAAGAAGCATTACATAGGATTACACAGAATATATGGCAAAGAAACAGACCATTCGGCTGTGTGTGTTGAATTCTATACATCTAGAAATAAACCCTAGTGCTTGGTTTACTGGGGTTTTTTTTATAGCCTTGCTAACCTGTTTCCCATCTTTGTGATTTCTGTATTTGTACTCGGAGATCCCTTTGTTCCTCTACCCCACCTAGACTTGCACCCTCCAAGTAATAAGTGACCTGCCTATTCTTCCTACCAAGCTGTTAATGGATATGATGTAATTGGGATTACGGAGACATGGCTCCGGGGTAACCAAGGCTGGGAACTCAACATCCAGGGGTATTCAATCGACGGGAAGGAAAAGGAGGTGGGGTAGCGTTACTGGTTAAAGAGGAGATTAACGCAATAGTAAGGAAGGACATTAGCTTGGATGAAGTGGAAACGATATGGGTAGAGCTTCGAAATAACAAACGGCAGAAAACATTATTGGGAGTTGTGTACAGACCACCAAACAGTAGTAGGCAGGTTGGGGATGGCATCAAACAAGAAATTAGGGACGCGTGCAATAAGGGTACAGCAGTTATCATGGGTGACTTTAATCCTACATATAGATTGGGCTAACCAAACTGCTGGTAGTACTGAAGAGGAGGATTTCCTGGAGAATATATAAGGGATGGTTTTCTATGCCAATATGTCGAAGAACCAACTAGAGAGCAGGCCATCCTAGACTGGGTCTTGTGTAATGAGAGGGGATTAATTAGCAATCTGTTCGTGTGAGGCCCCTTGGGGAAGAGTGACCATAATATGGTAGAATTCTTCATTTAAGATGGAGAGTGATGCAATTAATTCAGAGACTAGGGTCCTGAACTTAAAGGTAACTTTGATGGTTTGAGCCGTGAATTGGCTAGGATAGACTAGCAAATGATACTTAAAGGGTTGATAGTGGATAGGCAATGGCAGACATTTAAAGACCACATGGCTACAATAATTGTACATCCCTGTCTGGCATAAAAATTAAAAAGGGGAAGGTAGCTCAACCGTGGTTAACAAGGGAAATTAGGGAGAGTGTTAAATCCAAGGAAGAGGCATATAAACTGGCCAGAAAAAGCAGCAAACCTGAGGACTGGGAGAAATGTAGAATCCAGCAAAGGAGGACTTAAGGGTTTAATTAGGAGGGGGAAAATAGAGTATGAGAGTAAGCTTGCAGGGAACATAAAAACTGACTACAAAACCTCCAAAGATATGTGAAGAGAAAAAGATTAGTGAAGACTAATGTAGGTCCCTTGCATTCAGAATCAGGTGAATTCATAATGGGGAACAAGGAAATGGCAGACTAATTGAACAAATACTTTGGTTCTGTCTTCACTAAGGAACACAGAAATAACCTCTCATAATAGGGGGCAGAGGGTCTAGCGAGAAGGAGGAACTGAAGGAAATCCTTATTAGTCAGGAAATTGATGGGATTGAAGGCCGATAAATCCCCAGAACCTGATCGTCTGCATCCCAGAGTACTTAAGGAAGTGGCCCTAGAAATAGTGGATGCATTTGTGGTCATTTTCCAACATCCTATATACTCTGGATCAGATTATGGATTGGAGGGTAGCTAATGTAACCCCACTTTTTAAAAAGGAGAGAAAAAACTGGGAATTATAGACTGGTTAGCCTCACATCAGTAGTGGGGAAAATGTTGGAATCAATCATTAAGGATGAAATAGCAGTGCATTTGGAAAGCAGTGACAGGATCGGTCCTAGTCAGCATGGATTTATGAAAGGGAAATCATGCTTGACACATTTTCTAGAATTTTTTGAGGATGTAACTAGTAGAGTGGACAAGGGAGAACCAGTGGATGTGGTGTATTTGGACTTTCAAAAGGCTTTTGACAAGGTCCCACACAAGAGATTGGTGAGCAAAATTAAAGCACATGGTATTGGGGGTAATGTATTGACGTGGGTAGAGAACTGGTTGGCAGACAAGAAGCAAAGAGTAGGAATAAACATGTCCTTTTCAGAATGGCAGGTAGTGACTAGTGGGGTACCGCAAGGTTCAGTGCTGGGACCCCAGCTATTTACAATATACATCAATGATTTAGACGAAGGAATTGAATGTAATATCTCCAAGTTTGCAGATGGCACTAAGCTGGGTGGCAGGGTGAGCTGTGAGGAGGATGCTAAGAGGCTGCAGGGTGACTTGGACAGGTTAGGTGAGTGGGCAAATGCATGGCAGATGCAGTATAATGTAGATAAATGTGAGGTTATCCACTTTGGTGGCAAAAACAGGAAGGCAGAATATTATCTGAATGGTGACAGATTAGGAAAAGGGGAGGTGCAACGAGATCTGGGTGTCATGGTTCATCAGTCATTGAAAGTTGGCATGCAGGTAAACAGCAGGCGGTGAAGAAGGCAAATGGCATGTTGGCCTTCGTAGCGAGAGGATTTGAGTATAGGAGCAGGGATGTCTTACTGCAGTTGTACAGGGCCTTGGTGAGGCCACATCTTGAATAATGTGTACAGTTTTGGTCTCCTAATCTGAGGAAGGGCATTCTTGCTATTGAGGGAGTGCAGCGAAGGTTCACCAGACTGATTCCTGGGATGGCAGGACCGACATAAGAAGAAAGACTGGATCGACTAGGCTTATATTCACTGGAATTTAGAAGAATGAAAGGGGATCTCATAGAAACATATAACATTCTGATGGGATTGGGCAGGTTAGATGCAGGAAGAATGTTCTCGATGTTGGGGAAGTCCAGAACCAGGGGTCACAGTCAAAGGATAAGGGGTAAGCCATTTAGGACCGAGATGAGGAGAAACTTCTTCACTCAGAGAATTATGAACAGTCGACTTCTCTACCACAAAGTTATTGAGGCCAGTTCATTAGATATATTCAAAAGGGAGTTAGATGTGACCCTTACGACTAAAGGATCAAGGGGTATGGAGAGAATGCAGGAATGGGGGTTGATCATGCAACTTTACATGATCATATTGAATGTTAGTGCAGGCTCCACGTGCCGAATGGCCTACTCCTGCACCTAATTTCTATGTAATGCATCACATTTATCTGTTCAACTCCCTTTGCCAATTATAGGCCCATTCTGCAAGTTTATTAATATCCTTCTGTAATTTGTTGCTGCATCCTCCGTATTGACTATCCCCCCAATTTGGTGTCATCTGCAAATTTAGAAATTGTGTTATTGAGTCCAAAGTCGAAATTGTTAATATAAATTGTGAACAACAGTGGTCCCAGCACTGATCCTTATGGAACACCACTACCCAACTTCTGCCACTGTGAATAGCTACCCTTTACCCAAACTCTCTGCTTTCTGTCTTGAAGCCAGCTAGCTATCCATTCTGCTACTTGTCCCCTGACTCTGCATTCCCTGATCTTGTTTATCAGTCTATTATGGGGTACCTTAGCAAAGGCCTTTTTAAAAATCTAGTTAAATTACATCTACTGCATTACCCTTGTCTACTCTCTCTTTCCTCTTCAAAAAATTCAATGAGGCTTTTGAAATCCATGCTGTCTATTCATCATTTTTTTTTTTTTGTTTCTAGATGTTCTATTTTCTCTTTTAGTAGGGATTCCATTATTTTTCCTACCACTGATAAGCTGACTGGTCTATAATTCCCTGGACATGTTCTATCTCTCTCCTTAAATATAGGTATTACGTTGGCTATCTGCCAGTCCTTTGGCACTACACCTTTTTCTAATGAATTATTAAATATGTATCATCATGCCTTTGCTATCTCTCTTCCCTAGATTTTTTTTTTAAAGCTGCGTGGATTCAATCCATCTGGGCCAGGCGTTTTAGCCTGAGTTTGATTAGTTTATTTAATAGACCCCTCTTTTTTTTAAATTTTAAATGCACTTAGTTCATTACTAATTTCCTCCTCATTCAATGTCCTGTCCACCTGTTCTATCTCCCTGGTAAATACTGATGCAATTAATTATTTAATATTTCTGCCATCTCTATCATTACCTGTGGTGTTACCCTGTCTATCCCTTAATGGCCGATTCCCATCTCAACCTTTTTTTTTTATTGATCCTTTTTAAAATATTTTATTGTTTTATGTTCCTTGATGATTTAATTTCATCGTTCGTTTTTGACTTCTCGCCTAATTTCTTCGTATTCTCCCTTATCATGCACTCCCCTGCTGTCTAGCTACTTCATGTATGCCTCTTTCCTTGCCCTCAATTGTTCCCTTATGGCTTTATTCATCCATGGAGTCTCGTTAGTGTTTAGTTTGTCCTTTCCTTTTAGCGGAATATATTGTTCCTGTACTCTTGTATTTAAAAGGGTGTTCATTGTTTTTTGCCAATATTGTTGCCCACTTTATTTTCCCAAGTTTTATTCTCGGCCCCTCAATTGGCTTTTCTCCAACCTATTCCCCCGGTTTCCATTATATTTATGTCCTTCTCTATTATCATAAGCGTATTATATTGTGGTCACTTGCCTAGATTATCCCCTACTTTTACTTTACTTATCTGCTTTGGTTCATTCCCCATTACTAAATCCAATAGCGAGTCCTTCCTTGAGCTTTTTACATAGTTGGTTAGAAAGGAGTCACATTGTCGGAACTCTATTCCCTTATTCCCTTTACCTACCTCTTCTGTCCAATTAATATTTGGATAGTTGAAATCCCCCATGATTTTTTTAACTTATTTCCCTAATTTGTCAGCATATTTCATCCTCCACCTCCCTTCCACTGACTACCCCAGTAGTTTGATTGATCTTTAATTATCTCTTTATCTCTAGCCATATGGATTCTATTTTTGTCTTGCTGATAGCTCTGTCTTTTTTTTTTCTACTGCTATTGTTATCCCTAATAAGTACAGCTACCCCACCTCTCCTTTTTCCCCCTCGCTTTTTTTCTAAATATGTTCTACCCTGCAATGTTCAATTCCTAGTCTTGATTTTTCTGAAGCCATGTCTTAGTAATCCCTACTATGTCTGGTTCCTCGCAACACATGATTGCCTCCAGCTCGCCAGTTTTATTACAGGCACTGTGTGCATTGCTGTACAGACAGTTTAACTCATTTTTAATAGGGTTTCCTCTCTTTATGTTTAACCTCTATTTAGACTCCTGTTCTATAACACTTTTTTTTTTTTTTGTTCCCTTGCCATCAATGTCCTCCCTTACTTTATTCTTTCCTATGCTCTCTCTCCGTTTTGTTTATAATTAGGCTGGTTACATTTCTTGAGGTCTTCCTTCCTGCCTTCCTTCCTTTTCCTTTTTCCTTTCCTTCCTCCCTTCCCTCAAGAAACCCCTTTTTCCCACACCAGTCCTTTAGCCCCTTGTTAATTCGACTGATCTGTCTGCTTCTATGTCAATTTGCACGTGGCTTGGGCAATAATCCAGAGATTATTACCCTTGAGTTTCTACTTTTTAATTTAGTGCCTAACTCCTGATACTCTTCCAGCAGGACCTCCTCCCTGTTCCTACCCATGTTGTTTGCTCCAATATGAACCACAACAACTGGATTTACCCCCCCTCCCTTTCCAAGTTCCCCTCTCGCTGCCGTGAGATATCCCTTGCCCTGGCACCGGTTGGCAACAGACCCTTGGGATTCTCGATCTTGGCTGCAGAGGACATTATCTATTCCCTTTTTATAACAATTGATGAGCTATTTTTATTATATGTTTAATCAATACATTTCCCTCAGTCTTTCCTAAGGGCCCCTCACAGGCTGGAATTTGTCTTGTGTTCAGCCACTTATAGCAATTCTATCACATTTATTCTGTTCTCTCTTTCTCTCTTTTCCCCCCCCCCCCCCCCCCTCCCCTCCCCTTCCTTGAACAACCTTCTGAGCCACGGTGTCTGGTCTGCATTATGACTGCCCTCCCCGCAGTCTTTCTCCTTGTCCTCACAGGTAGCGAGTACATCGTACCTGTTGGACAGGACCAGTGTCTGCGGCACCTCCTTCTCACCCTCTCCTTAAACCCCCGCTACCTGGTTCCCTAACGGTCACACCCTCCCTTTCCAGAACCTGTGCTTTCCTCTGGGGTGTGACTGTATTGTGGATAAAATTCCTCCCCCTCCCTTGAGTGTCCTCAACTCTCACTCACTCAGTGACTCTGAGCTAGAGAGATTCGAGATTGAGACATCTCCTTCAGACATGTTTGCTCGGGACAGTCTCACTGTTCACAAGCTTCCACATACTGCACTCCTGACACACCACCTGCCCTGCCATATCTCAGTCAAACCTTGTTTTAAATATTTAATTAATTTAGTTAGTTCTTTATTCAGCAATAATTTTTCATTCATTAGTTCAACTAGTTAAGCTATAAATTTATTACAGTACATTATAATTTCCCAGGCCTAGTTTAAACCACTGTCTTAGATTAGAGAGGAAAAAAGTTAATACTCACCAACCAATCACCTGCCTGTTGTCCTGTGAGGGCAATCCTTGTTTTTTATTGTTGAAGTTGTCGGAGGGGCTGCCGCTCCTCCAGTCTAAGCAGGAGTAGGCCATTCGGCCCATCGAGCCTGCTCCGCCATTCAGTAAGATCCAGGTTGATCTTCTACCTCAACTCTACATTCCCGCATTATCCCCATATCCCTTGATTACCCTCGAGTCAAAAAATTTAGCGATCTTGGCCTTAACAACTGAGCCTCCCTCTGGGGCAGAGAATTCAAAAAATTCACAACTCTGAGTGAAGAAATTCCTCCTCATCTTAGTCCTAAATGGTCGACCCCTTATCCTGAGACTGTGCCCCTGGTTCTAGATTCCCCAGTCAGGGGAAATGGCCTCTCAGCATCTACCCTGTCAATTCCCCTCAGAATTTTGTTTGAATGAGATCACACCTCAATCTTCAACCCATAATCCAGAGAGTATGGGCCCAATCTACTCAATCTCTCCTCACAGGACAACCCTCTCATCCTCGGGATCAATCTCGTGAACACGAGGTTTTCTTCAATTCTGCGCATTTTAATTTTTTGCTCTTCTCCAGTGTGGAATGTTACCAATTGACTTTTGGGGACAGCATCCATAGACACTCTCCTCTCTACCATGTGAGTGACCTCTTCAAACAATTCGGCTCAGTACGTCCGATGTGAGTATTTGATCAGCTCAAAACACTGTCGCTCTGGCCCTTGATATTTGTGGGGTGGTGAGGAGCTCTGGACGTGATTCCCGAACAATCTGCAGAAATTAACTGCCTGCCTGACTGAGTGGGTGGGGAAGCCTGTGGATCAGGGAGTGGAGAGGGAGGGATCGTGGCCCTCTGGTGGGGGGTGGGTGCAGAGCCTAGAGGTGGGAGGGAGGTCGGGTGGTTAAAGATTGTCTGCCGAGGGAGGGAGTGTCAGAGATCGCCGAGGGAGGGAAGGTCAGAGATCCGAGGGGGGGTGGGGAAGAAAGAGGGGAGGAAGGGAATGTCAAAGATTGGAGGGAGGAGGGAGTGTCAGTTCGGGGTAGGGAGGGAGTGTTAGAGATTGGGGGGCGGGGGGGAGAGGGAGTGTCAGATCGTGGGTGGGGGAAGAGGCAGAGATCACAAGGGGGAGTTTTGGGCAATCTGTGAGTGAAGCTTGTTGGGCTCTGGCAAACTCCCTGCTCCTCCTGGCCCACAAACCATTACCTGATCGATCCAGTCCTTTTTTGAGAGAGTGCTTAAATGGCTTACGGGATCCTGGGCTTCATAAACAGAGGTATAGAATACAAAATTGTGTAAATTATGATGAACCTGCATGTTGTGGTAAAAATAACCACTCGTGAGTCTACAAAGTGCAGCAAGTAAATATTTTATTCGAGCACATTCAAGGGAGTGTGATGCTCAGTTGCCTGATTCTGGACTTCCCCAACATCGGGAACATTCTTCCTACATCTAACCTGTCCAGTCACATCAGAATTTTATGTTTCTATGAGATCCCCTCTCACTCTTCTAAATTCCAGTGAATACAGGCCCAGTTGATCCAGTCTCTACTCATGTCAGTCCTGCTATCCCAGGAATCAGTTTGGTGAACCTTTGCTGCACTCCCTCAATAGCAAGAATGTCCTTCCTCAGATTAGGAGACCAAAACTGAACACAATATTCCAGGTGAGGTCTCACCAAGGCCCTGTGCAGCTGTAGCAAGACGCCCCTGCTCCTATACTCAAATCCCATAGCTATGAAGGCCAACATGCCATTTGCTGCCTTCACCGCCTGCTGTACCTGCATGTCCACTTTCAATGACTGATGTACCATGACACCCAGGTCTCGTTGCACCTCCCCTTTTCCTAATCTACTGTCATTCAGAAAATATTCTGCCTTTGTTTTTGTCCCCAAAGTGGATATGCTCACATTTATCCATATTATACTGCATCTGCCATGTATTTGCCTACTCTCCTAACCTGTCCAAGTCAGCCTGCAGCCTCTTAGCATTCTCCTGACAGCTCACAATGCCATCCAGCTTAGTGTCATCTGCAAACTTGGAGATATTACACTCAATTCCTTCGTCTAAATAATTGATGTATATTGTAAATAGCTGGGATCCCAGCACTGAGCCCTGCGGCACTCCACTAGTCACTGCCTGCCATTCTGAAAAGGACCTGTTTATCCCGACTCTCTGCTTCCTGTCTGCCAACCAGTTCTCGATCCACATCAATATATTACCCCCAATACAATGTGCTTTAGTTTTGCACACTAATTTCTTATGTGGGACCTTGTCAATAGCCTTTTGAAAGTCCAAACACATCACATCCACTAGTTCTCCCTCGTCCACGCTACTAGTTACATCCTCAAAATTCTAGAAGATTTGTCAAGCATGATTTCCCTTTCATAAATCCACGCTGACTTGGACTGATCCTGTCACTGCTTTCGAAATGTGCTGCTATTACATCTTTAGTAATTGATTCCAACATTTTACACACTACTGATGTCAGGCTAACCGGTCTATAATTATCCATTTTCTCTCCCTCCACAACAATAGAGTTGCATCATACTTTTATAATATACAAGTTACTGTAATTTGGGTTGTTTTGCGACAGTCATTAATCGGTACACACTGTTTCAACACTTATACTCCATCAATGGAGTTATTCAAATCCAGGCCGATAAATCCCAAGGCCTGATAGTCTGCATCCCAGCGTACTTAAGGACGTGGCCCTAGAAATAGTGGATGCATTGGTCATTTTCCAACAGTCTATTGACTCTGGATCAGTTCCTATGGATTGGAGAGTAGCTAATGTAACACCACTTTTTAAAAAAGGAGGGAGAGAGAAAATGGGGATTTATAGACCAGTTAACCTGACATCAGTGGTGGGGAAAATGTTGGAATCAATTACTAAAGATGTAATAGCGCATTTGGAAAGCAGTGACCGGATCAGTCCAAGTCAGCATGAATTTATGAAAGGGAATTAATGCTTGACAAATCTTCTAGAATATTTTGAGGATGTAACTAGTAGAGTGGATGAGGGAAAACCAGTGGGTGTGGTGTATTTGGACTTTCAAAATGCTTTTGACAAGGTCCCACACAAGAGATTGGTGTGCAAAATGAAAGCACATGGTATTGGGAGTAATGTATTGACGTGGGTAGAGAACTGGTTAGCAGACAGGAAGCAAAGAGTAGGAATAAACGGATCCTTTTCAGAATGGCAGGTAGTGACTAGTGGGGTACCGCAAGGTTCAGTGCTGGGACCCCAGCTATTTACAATGTACATTAATGATTTAGATGAAGGAATTGAATGTAATGTCTCCAAGTTTGCAGATGACACTAAGCTGGATGGCAGTGTGAGGAGGATGCTAAGAGGCTGCAGGGTGACTTGGACAGGTTAAGTGAGTGGGCAAATGCATAGCCGATGCAGTATAATGTAGATAAATATGAGGTTATCCACTTTGGTGGCAAAAACAGGAAGACAGAATAATATCTGAATGGTGACTGATTAGGAAAAGGGGAGGTGCAATGAGACCTAGGTGTCATGGTACATCAGTCATTGAAAGTTGGCATGCAGGTACAGCAGGCAGTGAAGAAAGCAAATGGCATGATGGCCTTCATAGTGAGAGGATTTGAGTATAGGAGCAGGGGCGTCTTACTGCAGTTGTACAGGGCCTTGGTGAGGCCACACCTTGAATATTGTGTTCAGTTTTGGTCTCCTAATCTGAGGAAGGACATTCTTGCTATTGAGGGAGTGCAGCGAAGGTTCATCAGACTGATTCCCAGGATGGCAGGACTGACATATGAAAGATTGGATCAACTAGGCTTATATTCACTGGAATTTAGAAGAATGAGAGGGGATCTCATGGAAACATATAAAATTCTGACAGGATTGGACAGGTTAGATGCAGGAAGACTGTTCCCGATGTTGGGGAAGTCCAGAACCAGGGTCACAGTCTAAGGATAAGGGGTAAGCCATTTAGGACCGAGATGAGAAACTTCTTCCCTCAGAATTGTGAACCTGTTGAATTCTCTACCACAAAGTTGTTGAGGCCAGTTCATGATATACTCAAAAGGGAGTTAGATGTGGCCCTTGCAGCTAAAGGGATCAAGGGGTATGGAGAGAAAGCAGGAATGGGGTACTGAAGTTGCATGTTCAGCCATGATCATATTGAATGTTGGTGCAGGTTCGAAGGGCCAAATGGCCTACTCCTGCACCTATTTTCTATTTGTCTGTTTTCAGCAGGTGTCTCCTGTTATCTTAACTTCTTCTAGCTTTGGACTCCCATTCCTATGGCAACTCCTATTTTGGCCTTCAGTCTCC
Organism: Pristiophorus japonicus; assembly: GCF_044704955.1. Taxonomy (NCBI): domain Eukaryota; kingdom Metazoa; phylum Chordata; class Chondrichthyes; family Pristiophoridae; genus Pristiophorus; species Pristiophorus japonicus. The sequence goes on from NC_091991.1 coordinate 11,574,270, forward strand.
CTATCTTCTTCACATAATGAGTAATTTCCCAAGCTTCTAAATAACACTTTATTTTTCCAATCTTCTAAATAAGCTAGCTGTCTCTAAAAATACCTGTGGTCAAGTATCCCAGCATGCCTCGGTGAAGAACCATTACCATCTACAGCGTTTATTTCAAAGATGCACTTTACTAACAATTCAAGCATTGCCATTATAATGTTAGCCTAGCTATTCGTGTTGGCCTAGCCCCACTTGTCCCACTTCAGTCCCTCCTTTTGGACCTCTGGTCAGGCTGTCCTGACCCAGGAGGGACACCTCCATGATCCTCTATCCACCAATTACTCCATGGGTCCTTATGGATTTCAGATCCTTTTAATTTGATTTGACTTTAAAATTCCTTACGGCTTCACCGAGATCCTAATGACCCAGGCTGGTCCTGGAACTGCCATCTCTTTAGATAGCAAAATCATCTTGTACATTTCCCAACTTCTGCTTCCCTGGGGGGGCTCTTGGTTACGGTAGATACCGAGTGTACCCTTAATTAGCCAGCATTACCATCTGTACCTCCCTGGGATACCATCAGGCTCTGGTAGCAACATATACAGAGACTGACCAACAGGACCGCTATAGACGCAATGGCCGCTGACTCCCTCCCTACTTACCACCAGTTATACTGCATGCTTCCCGCTCTGGCCCGGTTACTAGCAGAGTCCTCCAGCACACTAGCCACACCTTTTGGCTAGATTCACTTGTACCCTTCCTCTTGTGATTGCTTGCCAACTCTGTTCAATAAGCCCTCTGATAGTGGCAAGGGCCCCTTCTATCACCACCCAGGCCACCCTTCCTGGGGCATTGTCTATATTTAATGTACTGTTCCACCAAGGGTGAAGAGCAACCTTTGACCCCTTACTCAAATTTATTTCACAGTTTGGTGTTCCCATTCTGCCCAGCCTGGGGTATCCTTGTTTGTTTGTTCAAATCTTTCCTGATTTTACCCTGTTATGTCTTTAGATGCTCTGCTAATGACTCCACGAGACAATGTCTTGTACTTGAACTGTAGTTACCTTAGTCCATTTAATGTAATTCCAGAGTGAGGATCATACCTGGTGGTCTGCCTTTTATACTAGGTCTGGCACACCTGTACAGGTAATGTACAAGTCTCCCACTGCAGTGCCCTCTGGTGGCACACCTTAGTGACTATACAGCTGGTGTACAGGTTTCCCATAGTAGTGCCCTCTGGTGGCACATATGTGATAGTACAAGCAGTAAACATGTCTGGATATATGGCATACTCCACCTGGGATCTCCTCAACATTGCTTATTTGAGGCGGAGGAATTCTTTCCGATTCCTCGTTTGATCATGATATTGGCTATCTGGATTAGCAGTATATCCAGATCAATTCACTACCTCCGATATCCATATACTTCATGACACTAATGTCCTTTCTGAATGTTGGTATGATTTTGGCTTATGCATCAAAGTCTTGTTACATGGGCATATATTTATCAAATACGCTATTACAAATTGGAGAACTACCAGAGCGTGTGAAATAATACTAACCTATTCTCATTTACTGTTGGTTTCACTTAAACATAGACATGTTCTGTTAGACCTGTAAAACATGGTACAGGAGGCACCACTAAAACCACCTCCTACTGGCTTTCCCACGCTCTGTTACCGACAAAACACAATTACAGTTAGTTATTATTCAGTCTCTCAATCATGAGTATGTAGACTAAGAACATGCATTTTGAGTGACAATGATACGGACATTGTAAAGAAAGCTGAAGTTTAATATCTAAACAAGTCATGGACTTAAGTTTCTCCAGATCTCATTTTCCCTCGTAACCATCTTGCGGATAATTCTTGCAAAATTTATTTCTCCTTTGCCTTCAATTTTCCCAATCCAAAATCCATGTAACTCTCCACTTCAACTTCAATTTTAATCCCTCTAACGCTCTGTGTTTTAACTATGTTTTGTTAATTAGATAGTTTCTCAAAGGAGTATCCTCCTCCAGCATGTGGTGAGTACCATGACTGTGACCCCCCCCTGACCTTCCACTTTGAATCCCAGTAGGCCACTGATCCTCCCAATGCCTGCCCCCAACCAGGCCTCGGGCCACTTACCATCAAGGGCGCTACTCAGGGCCGAGCCTGCGGCCAACATCACGCCGTAGGCAACTAGGCTCATATAGCAGTGCCTGGTCTCCAGTCGTCTTGGACCCCCTTGCCCCTGGATCAAAATCTTACTCCGCTAAGTCCGTGTGGTTGCCGGTGTGCAACGACCACCCCACGCTAAAAGAACTCGCGCACAGGCATCTTCCACTCTAACTCCTCTGTCAATGCTTAACAATTGTCCCACTTCCTGAGCCACATTAACCATTTCATGTCTTGCTGGTGTCAAGTAACTGAGCATGTCTGAGACCCGTTCTTCAGTGCAGATTCACCAAGCATTGCTTCATATACAGTATCTCAATGCCATCTGATACAAGCCATCTCGGGCTTTCAGGTGATCTTATCAAAAAATTGTCTGGAGATCTTTGCTCATCTTCCACTGCATGTTCCTATGTCTTTGGGACTGGCCAGGCTATCAAATTCAGTTTTCTTAAAGGGTACATAGGTAATGACACACATGTTTCCAAGAGAAAACTATCAGTTTACTATTAACTACACTTTCCTGACTTTTACTAAAATATTTGCAAAATTCCCATTTGGTGATAAACTTTCCCTGTTTTATACCTTGCATCTTAAGTGGGGCATCCCATTAATTACTATTCATGTCTCATAGCTCTGGAGTAGCCTTATTGTCCAATACAATATTAAACATAGAAAGCATAGATCAAATGTTCTAACTTGGTCCAAGTTATTAACAATTTAAAAAAATTCTTTATGACCAGCTATATCGTGCCCGAATCCATTTCATAATTTCAAACTTATCACATCCAAGCGGCAGTATTGCTGCACTGACCGATTTTGCCAATATTCAATTTATTTCCCCCAAAACTTTACTCTTTATACACAGCAATTATCCCCTTAAACTTCAGTTAGATTTTCCTTTCTCGAGTATTTGAATTGTAGCTCTACTTCAGAGCCCAAGGAATTAATTTGTCAAAACATGTCAGCGGAACAGGCTAACTTGTTTCAAACCTTTCCACTTAGTCCAGGTTATTAACACTTTTTAAAAAAAAAAAAAATAATTCTTTAAAATGCTTTTACCTTCAAAACTTCCTCTATCGATTTTGTACACCATTCCAATTTCAAAAACAAGTGATTTACAAAGTGTCTTTAACACAAACGCTCACAATTCAAGTGCTCATAATTCATTTACAAGGCTACTTCCATATCTATTCTCGTCTCCCCCAAATGGCATTTCTATCTCCGAGCAAATCTCCAAATTCCAAATCAAATACTGCCATTCTTTTATTTAAATCTCTTTTACTGAACTAAAAGCTTTCACGTAATTTAAAATAAAATTTTCCAAACAGCAACTTTTATTTTTTTGCTAGCAAAAATCTTGATCAATATTTCATTTCATTTTTTTTTGAACGTCTCTTGTTCAGAAGTAGGGACATTCACACTTTGTGGCCGCGGTGAAATTCTGGTTATCGCAATGAAAGTCGGGTTTTCATAATTCCAATCACATTCAGACCAATGTCTTTGTTTCATAGCCAATATGTTATGAACGAAACATGATACAGAGCAGATAAAAATAAAACAAAATAACACTAAATTACAACAGTTTCCATAGTCTTCTTTCTTCAGATGCCTTTCCAATTGACTGTAAAAATACTGAATATAACTGGAGGGACATTAGTTTTGTATTTAACAAACATCACTTCAATTCTACACACAAGGAAAAAGAGAGGAGAGCTTCCCTTAGTAGCTCCGAGAAATTTATGCAGGCTTTTTTAAAAAAAAAGGGTATTGCACTGAAAGGGCCGGGATCTCTCCCTTCTCTTTTCTTTCTCATTCATCCACACCGGTGTTTCTAACTTTAAGTGTAATTCAGTTCGAGGTGCACAATATACATTTTTAACTCAATTTATCCACACTTTAGTAAAACTTCCCACATCCATGACACCAGGGTTAAACATTCAGCTCTCTCTAAAAAGGTGGGCGGAGCTAAAACTAACAGACACTTTTTTACTTTTTAAAAGACAGGCTTTCAGACAAATGAAAAATTATTTAACTTCCCAAACATTCACAGTCAGGAAAACTTCCACACATATATAAAACGCACACCCCCATTCTTCTTTCAGCAACTTATTTACTTCACTTACTCTACCCTTGAGAGCAATCTTTACGCAAGGAAGTTTACCCGGAGAGCAAAATTTACCCAAGGAGCCGCGACTTATCTCTGCCTAATGGCTGTTCTTTAGTTGCTTTACCCTCCGAACCATCTCTTGGTTCTGATCCTCGAATAGGCCCGCCGACCTCCCTATCTAGTGAGTGGTAAAGTAAACCACCTCGCCCGTTCTTTGTCAGCATTCGATTTGGTATCGGTTGTCAGGCCTAGGGGATCCTGCCGACTACGCCAATTGTTGTGGTAAAAATAATCATTCCCGAGTCTAAAGTGCAGCAAGTAAAGAGTTTATTTGAGCACATGCAAGGGAGTGATGCTCAGTTGCCCGCGAGACCACACAACAATAGTTTGCAGCATACTTTTATAATACACATTACTGTAATTTGGGTTGTTTTGCGACAGTCATAAATCGGTACACACTGTTTCAACACTTATTCCCCATCAATGGAGTTATTCAAGTCCAGCAGGTGTCTCCTGTTATCTTAACTCCTCCTTCTGGCTTTGGACTCCCATTCCCATGGCAACTCCTATTTTGGCCTTCAGTCTCCCTATCTTATTGGTCTGCACATAACAATGAGTAATTTTTCCCAAGCTTCTAAATAAGCTAGCTGTCTCTGAAGATACTTGTGGGCAAGTATCCCAGCATGACTCAGTGAAGAACCATTACCATCTACAGCATTTATTTCAAAGATACACTTTACTAACAATTCAAGCATTGCTATTCTGTTAGCCTAGCTATTATAATGTTAGTCTAGCCTCACTTGTCCCACTTCACTGCATAAAGCATTGGTTCGGCCCCACCTGGAGTATTGTGTCCAATTCTGGGCTCCACACTTTAGGATGTGAAGGCCTTGGAGAAGGTGCAGAAAATATTTGCGAGAATGATTCCAGGGATGAGGGACTTCAGTTACGTGGATAGACTGGAGAAGCAGGGGTTGTTCTCCTTGGAGCAGAGAAGGTTGACGAGATTTGATCGAGGTGTTCAAAATCATGAGGGGTCTGGACAGAGTAGATAGAGAGAAACTGTTCCCATTGGTGGAAGGGTTGAAAACCAGAGGACACAGATTTATGGTGATTGCCTTTGGCAGAAGAACCAATGCAAGAAAATTTATTTTACGCAGCGGGTGGTTAGGATCAGGAATGCACTGCCCGAAAGGGTGGTGGAGGCAAACTCTATCGTGGCTTTCAAAAGGGAGTTGGATAAGTACCTGAAGGAAAAGAAAATTACAGGGTTATGGGGACAGGGCGGGGGAGTGCGACTGGCTGAAAATCAGCACGGGCTCGAGGGGCCGAATGGCTTTCTGTGCTGTAACCATTCTAAGATTCTTGCCTCCCTTTACCTGCCGGGATTCCCGAGCCCTGGGGAACCCAGCTTAAATGGGTAACTAAAGATAAATCAATAAAGAAGAGGCTTGTAAAAATGGAGGCACGCAGCCTCCTTAAGCTTTGACCAAGCGACCCACCTGCTGAAGGTGGATTGGTTGCGTGCTCCACCTCCGCTATAACCAGAAGCGAGCAGGTTTAACTTCTCACCCGACTCCAACCTGGGGGCTCCCCTCCCCTCCCCGTCTCTCTGTCTCTGGAGACAGAAAGGAGAAGAGTAAAAGTAGAGGGCAGAGAAACCCAGGCAAAAACCAAAAAGGACCACTTTACAGCAAAATTCTAAAGGGTCAAAGTGTGTTTAAAAAGGCAAGCCTGAAGGCTCTGTGCCTCAATGCGAGGAGTATTCGGAATAAGGTGGATGAATTAACTGTGCAGATAGCAGTTAACGGATACGATGTGGTTGGCATCACGGAGACATGGCTCCAGGGTGACCAAGGCTGGGAACTCAACATCCAAGGGTATTCAACATTTAGGAAGGAAAAGGAGGCGGGGTGGCGTTAATGGTTAAAGAGGAAATTAATGCAATTGTAAGGAAAGACATCAGCTTGGATGATGTGGAATCGGTATGGGTGGCGCTACGGAATACCAAAGGGCAGAAAACGCTAGTGGGAGTTGTGTACAGACCTCCAAACAGTAGTATTGATGTTGGGGAGGGCATCAAACAGGAAATTAGGGGTGCATGCAATAAAGGTACAGCAGTTATCATGGGTGACTTAAATATGCACATAGATTGGGCTAACCAAACTGGAAACAATACGGTGGAGGAGGATTTCCTGGAGTGCATAAGGGATGGTTTTTTAGACCAATATGTCGAGGAACCAACTAGGGGGGAGGCCATTTTATACTGGGTGTTGTGTAATGAGAGGGGATTGATTAGCAATCTCATTGTGCGAGGCCCCTTGGGAAAGAGTGACCATAATATGGTGGAATTCTACATTAGGATGGAGAATGAAATAGTTAATTCAGAGACCATGGTCCAGAACTTAAAGAAGGGTAACTTTGAAGGTCTGAAGTATGAATTGGCTAGGATAGATTGGCGAATGATACTTAAGGGGTTGACAGTGGATGGGCAATGGTAGACATTTAGAGACCGCGTGGATGAACTACAACAATTGTGCATCTCTGTCTGGTGTAAAAATAAAAAATGGAAGGTGGCTATCAAGGGAAATCAGGGATAGTATTAAAGCCAAGGAAGTGGCATACAAATTGGCCAGAAATAGCAGTGAACCTGGGGACTGGGAGAAATTTAGAACTCGGCAGAGGAGGACAAAGGGTTTGATTAGGGCAGGGAAAATAGAGTAAGAGAGGAAGCTTGCAGGGAACATTAAAATGGACTGCAAAACTTCTATAGATATGTAAAGAGAAAAAGGTTAGTAAAGACAAACATAGGTCCCCTGCAGTCAGAATCAGGGGAAGTCATAACGGGGAACCAAGAAATGGCAGACCAATTGAACAAGTACTTTGGTTCGGTATTCACTAAGGAGGACACAAACAACCTTCCGGATATAAAAGGGGTCAGAGGGTCTAGTAAGAAGGAGGAACTGAGGGAAATCTTTATTAGTCGGGAAATTGTGTTGGGGAAATTGATGGGATTGAAGGCCGATAAATCCCCAGGCCCTGATGGTCTGCATCCCAGAGTACTTAAGGAGGTGGCCTTGGAAATAGCGGATGCATTGACAGTCATTTTCCAACATTCCATAGACTCTGGATAAGTTCCTATGGAGTGGATGGTAGCCAATGTAACCCCACTTTTTTAAAAAAAAAAAAAAAAAGGAGGGAGAGAGAAAACAGGGAATTATAGACCGGCCAGCCTGACATCGGTAGTGGGTAAAATGATGGACCAATTATTAAGGATGTCATAGCAGCGCATTTGGACAGAGGTGACATGATGGGTCCAAGTCAGCATGGATTTGTGAAAGGGAGATCATGCTTGACAAATCTTCTGGAATTTTTTGAGGATGTTTCCAGTAGAGTGGACAAGGGAGAACCAGTTGATGTGGTATATTTGGACTTTCAGAAGGCTTTTGACAAGGTCCCACACAAGAGATTAATGTGCAAAGTTAAAGGGATTGAGGGTAATGTGCTGACGTGGATTGAGAACTAGTTGGCAGACAGGAAGCAAAGAGTAGGAGTAAATGGGTACTTTTCAGAATGGCAGGCAGTGACTAGTGGGGTACCGCAAGGTTCTGTGCTGGGGCCCCAGCTGTTTACATTGTACATTAATGATTTAGACGAGGGGATTAAATGTAGTATCTCCAAATTTGCGGATGACACTAAGTTGGGTGGCAGTGTGAGCTGCGAGGAGGATGCTATGAGGTTGCAGAATGACTTGGATCGGTTAGGTAAGATGAAGTATAATGTGGATAAATGTGAGGTTATCCACTTTGGTGGTAAAAACAGAGAGACAGACTATTATCTGAATAGTGATAGATTAGGAAAAGGGGGTGTGCAACGAGACCTGGGTGTCATGGTACATCAGTCATTGAAGGTTGGCATGCAGGTACAGCAGGCGAATAAGAATGCAAATGGCATGTTGGCCTTCATAGCGAGGGGATTTGAGTACAGGGGCAGGGAGATGTTACTACAGTTGTACAGAGCCTTGGTGAGGCCACACCTGGAGCATTGTGTACAGTTTTGGTCTCCTAACTTGAGGAAGGACATTCTTGCTATTGAGGGAGTGCAGTGAAGGTTCACCAGACTGATTCCCGGGATGGCGGGACTGACCTATCAAGAAAGACTGGATCAACTGGGCTTGTATTCACTGGAGTTCAGAAGAATGAGAGGGGATCTCATAGAAACGTTTAAAATTCTGACGGGTTTAGACAGGTTAGATGCAGGAAGAATGTTCCCAATGTTGGGGAAGTCCAGAACCAGGGGTCACAGTCGGAGGATAAGCCATTTAGGACCGAGATGAGGGGAAACTTCTTCACCCAGAGAGTGGTGAACCTGTGGAATTCTCTACCACAGAAAGTTGTTGAGGCCAATTCACTAAATATATTCAAAAAGGAGTTAGATGTAGTCCTTACTACTAGGGGGATCAAAGGGTATGGCGAGAAAGCAGGAATGGGGTACTGAAGTTGCATGTTCAGCCATGAACTCATTGAATGGCGGTGCAGACTTGAAGGGCCGAATGGCCTACTCCACCTATTTTCTATGTCTCTCTCTCTCTCTCTCTCTCTCACCTTCCCCATATGTTCAACCAACAGATCTTCAGTCATCTCGTTACTCCCTTCCTCATTTTTACAATCCAATTGAACACTTTTTGGAAAATGATCTGCAATTTCCTCACCTATTTCTATGAATACTCTGGGATGGAAACCACCAGATCCTGGGGATTGCTCCATCTTACCTTGCTTTATTTTTACATTTATTATAATCCAATTAATTTCTTATTTTAAGGTTCTCTTGTACTTTGTCCTCCTTCCTCGACTGTGAAAATGAATACGAAGTATGTATTGAAGTCTGGCATGTCTTTTTATTCATTTTATAGTCTCCCTGCATCCATTATTAATGGGTCCACGTTCCCCATTACCTCAATGTATTTCTAAACACTTTTGCTGTTAGTTTCGATACCCATCGCACGTTCACTTTTCACACCCCATTACTTTCCTTTTTAACATTTTATTTTTTCTCCCAGTCCACTGGAATTCCACAAATCTCGACTGTGGCTCGGGGTCATGCTCTCGCCTCGGAGTCAGAAAGTCGTGTGTCCAAGTCCCATTCCAGGGACTTGAGCACAAAAATCCAGGCTGACACTCCCAGTACAGCACTGTGGGAGGGGCGTAAAAAAGATTCCGTGGCTGCTATTTCGCTCTGGCCTAATCAAGCACATGGATTCATAACTCATTGAGTCTCTGTTGTTCATTTGTTCTACCCAAGTATGTTACAGCTGAGGAGTTCTCCCCAGTGTCCCTGGGTCAATATTTAACCCTCAAACACTAAAAACAGATTTTCTGATTGTCATTTCCATGCTGTTTGTGGGATCTTGCTGTTCACATTTGGATGCTGTGTTTCCTACATTACAACAGTGACCACACTTCAAACGGACTTGCTTGCATTCATGTCCGCCTTTCTTTTATCTGGATATTGTCTCTCCTCCGCTGCTGACGTTGGTTGCTTAATTACACAAGTGGGGTCTTCGCCTTTTCAGGGCTGTATCCTGGCTTTTGTATCGTATCAAATTCATCTTTGAATACTTCCCACTGTGTGTTTTGCCATTTGCAATTCAGCTCTGTTTACTGTGATCAATTAATTTTAAGCTGAGTAACTAACTTTGCAGCAAATTAAAGCATCAATTTTTCCTTGCATGTCTTTTCACCGCCTCATTTTAGCAGGTCTTTGTCTATCACTGTTTTAACACTCATTTATTTACCCCCCCGCCACCTGTTTGCACTCCTGGCTGGCCTTCCACATTCTACCCTACATAAACTTGGTGATCCAAAACTCGACTGCCCGTGTCCTAACTCTCCAAGTCCTGCTCACCAACCCCTGTGCTCGCTGACCTACATTGGCTCCGCCTAGATTTCAAAATTCTCATCCTTGTTTACAAATCATTCCATGGCCTCGCCCCTCCCTATCTCTGTAATCTCCTCCAACCCCACAATCCCCTCTTTCTTCTCTTTCCCTCACCCCCTCCCGAGATATCTGCGCTCCTCTAATTCTGCCCTCTTGAGCATCCCTGATAATAATCGCTCAACCATTGGCGGCCGTGCCTTCTGTTGCCTGGGCCCGAAGCTCTGGAATTCCCTCCCTAAACCTCTCTATATCTCTATCTCTATCTCTCTTTCCTGCTTAGACATTCCTTAAGATCTACCTTTTTGACCAAACTTTGTCACCTGCCCTAATTTCTCCTTATGTGGCTTGGTGTCAAATTTTTTGTCTACATTACATTAAATTGTTTTTTTTTAAAGTCTTGGCTTATCTTTAACCTAAAACGCTACTGACTGACCAGTTTTGTACTTGCAGCCTTGGTGTCTTTGCGCCTGTCTATCTGCGTGCTTTATATCATTTCCATATTCGTGTAACCATGTTTGAATTGGTGCTTCACTGCATTATGCAATCATATTGTGCCATTAGTTAAGTTCCTTGTTCTGTATTGTGTGTGGTCTTTGAGAGCCCAGAACTCGAGTTACAATCCATAATGTAGAAGAACAATATCTTATTTCATAATTGATTAGGTTCTCCATTTCTCGTGTGAAAATACCACATTGAATTTGCTACTTGTACTTGAATTGCAGGTTTATTAATAAAATCCCATCTTTTGCAGTGTATTGGATATTGCACCATTTGCTTTAGTCTTCCTATACTTATTGGATTAGATAGATATAACGGTGCTTCATTACACCTCTGTCTCTCTGCAATGACCCAACGATTCCTGTTTTGTAGGCAAACATGACAGCCAATTTGCACTCCAGATTCGCCAGTGTTGGATGAATGTCCAGTTAATTTGTGCTTTTTCTGGGATTGGTTGAGGGTGCACTGCTGACCACGACACTAGGAGAACGCCATGTCCTTTTGCTGAATTGTACCGTTGGATTTTAAAAGTCCACCTTGACCACTGGAGAGAGACGGACTTTCAGATCATCCACCAGAACAGCTCCTTGCACATTGCTCCTGTACTCCCTCCCTCTGTGCCACACTGTAGCGGCAGCTTAAATTACACGCCCCGTCCCTACTAGAAAGAATAAAGACTTGCATTTCTAGAGTGTTTGTTTTTTTTTCACAACTCTGGATGTCCCAGCCAATGAAGTACTTTTTGAAGTGTAGTCACTGTTGTATTGCAAGAAACGTGGGAGCCAATTTCAGCACAGCAAGCTCCCACAAACAGCAATGTGATCATGACCAGACAATCTGTTTTTTTAAGTGATGGTTGAGGGATAAAAATTGGCTAGGACACTGGGGATAACTCCCCTGCTCTTCTTCAAATAGTGGCTGGGGGATCTCTTACGCCCACCTGAGAGCAGGCGTTTAACGTTTCATCCAAAAGACGGCCCCTCCGACAGTGTGCTGCTCCCTCAGTACTGCCCCGAGTGTCCGTCTGGTTTACGTGCCCCTCTCTATAGTAGGATTTGAACCTAGGTCGCCTGGGCAAGTGTACTGCCAGCTGAACCGAGCTGACCACAGTGCCTTTTAACATAGTAAAATGTCCCAAGACCATTCACAGGAGCATTGTCAAACAACATTTGACAATGAGCTGCATAATATGTTAGACGACCAAAGGCTTGGTCAAAGAGGCAGATTTTAAAGACTGTCTTAAAGGAGGACAGAGAGGTTTAGGCAGGGTTTTCCAGAGCTTGGGGCCCAGTCAGCGGAAGGCACGGCCGCCAGTCGGGGATGCTCAGTAGGTCAGAATTGGAGGAGCGAAGAAATCTGTGTGTGATGGAGCTGAAGGAGGTTGGGGATAGGGTGAGGGCCATGAAGGAATTTGAAAACCAGGATGAGCTTTTTAAAATTGCCAACATTCAAAATTCAAAAATGTGATCAGGAACTAGACGTTAAAAACCCCACCACCAATCGGTAGTTTCTGTTTAAGGAAAAGTAAGAAATGCAGACATTTTTATTTTGATGCTAAATATCAGTGTGAGGGTGTAATGTATGCTCACAGGTTTGTTGAGTTGGGAGTGGCCTAGACAGTCACGTGATGATCACAAGACTCAATAAAACCCCAGCCAGTTGGGTCCGGGAGATCCACAATGAGGTATGTAGCTGTGAGCCTAGTGGGTGAACTAGTAATGTGCAGTGTGATTGTTAAACCTTTGCTATTAAGAACTAGTTGGTTTATTAACAATGTGTTGCTATGAATTCTTAAGCCAAGAACCCATGAAGCAAATACATTTAGAGGGGAAGTTTGTTTCGATTTTGGTAAAACAACTCAACATCATTGAGATCCTTGCCTGTAGTGGGTTGCATCTGCTCTGGTGATATTTGGATGCTGGGGGAAATCTTGCATCCCCACCAGAATCTGCTGTGTATGTATAACCTATATAAGTCTACTCCCTGTATACAATGTACAGTTACATAATACTACTGGATGTAACTTCACACTGTATACACTATGCCTGTACCACCGGAGGGTGCAACTGGTGGAGACCTAGGGGTCACCTGTACACGACAGGTAACCAGGTATAAAAGGGAGCTCATCATGCTGTACCCTCACTCAGGAGCTGTAATAAATGGATTAAGGTCGCAGTTCAAGTACAATACCTCGCCACGTGGAGTCATTACTAGAGTGCTTACAGACACAATAGAATCCATTCCATGTTTCGCTCAAATTCTTCTGTGAGCCGTGACAGTGAATTATTATCGGCTGTGCAGTATTCCAGCTTGACTCTGTTGTTAGCAATCTTGATCTGGGGTCAAAGGACGAGTGAGTTGAGACTGTAAAGCAAGGTTGCAGGACTCTCTTCCACAAACCGCAGTTGATGCCGGGTCAATCGTGTGTTATAAATCTGAGATTGATAGATTTTTTGTTAACCAAAGGTGTTAAGTGGTATGGGGCAAAAGCAGGTATATGGAGTTTGGTCACAGGTAAGCCATGATCTCATTGCATGGTGGGATAGGCTCAAGGGGCTGAATGGCGGCCTCCTGCTAATTAGGTTGACACTCCAGTGCAATACTGTGGGATTGCTGTGTGGTGCCGACTTTCTTGATAACTGGAAGTCCCCTCTCTTTCAAGTAGGTTTTGGAAGAGCCTCTGGTCACTATGAGGAAGTCTTGCTACAGTTATACAGGGTATTGGTGAGACCACACCTGGAATACTGCGTGCAGTTTTGATTTCCATATTTACGAAAGGATATACTTTGGAAGCAGTTCAGAGAAGGTTCACTAGGTTGGTTCCAGAGATGAGGGGATTGACTTATGAGGAAAGGTTTAGTAGGTTGGGCCTCTACTATTTTTGGAATTCAGAAGAATGAGAGGTGATCTTATCAATGTATAAGATTATGAGGGGGCTTGACCAGGTGGATGCAGAGAGGATGTTTCCACTGATGGGGGAGACTAGAACTAGAGGGCATAATCTTAGAATAAGAGGCCGCCCACTTAAAACTGAGATGAGGAATTTCTTCTGAGGGTTGCAAATCTGTGGAATTCGCTGCCTCAGTGAGCTATGGAAGCTGGGACATTGAATAAATTAAAGAGAGATAGATAGTTTATTAAGCGATAAGGGATTATGGGGAGCGGGCAGGGAAGTGGAGCTGAGTCCATGATTGGATCAGCCATGATATTGAATGGTGGAGCAGGCTCGAGGGGCCGTATGGCCTACTCCTGCTCCTATTTCTTATCTTGTGTTCATATGAAGAGCCTGTGGCTACTATGAGGAAGAGTGGGGAGATGTACCGGAGACTTGTCTATCGTCAGTCCCATTGTTTTCTCCATTACCGTGTTTGCACTTTTGGATATGATTCATCGTGCAAAGCGGTGCCCTCAATGCTACATGGCTCGATCCTGGTTAATGCACTTAGCTGGACCCTGGTTGAATTAAATACCCAGCTATGCACAGTTCTAGCCGGGTGGTCACTAGTTGTTCATCAGGAGCAGGAACCCTGACCAATTCCCTCCTTCCTAATGCCGGAGTGGGTGAGCGAATTGAAGATCAACAACTGCCTCTTGGCTAAGGTCCGTTCGCCCCTGGTGTAAATGCCAGGAAAGTCCTTGCTTTGCACATTGAGTACTGATTTACCTGGGGGGGCGGTAGGGAAGGAAGAGAAGAAGGTGGGGGAGTGGGGGGGGAAAGAAGGAGAGTCAGGCCATCGCCAGGGACCCACAGAAATGGTCCCTGACCAAATGAGTAAGGAATTCAAGGGGGAGGTGGGAGATCTATTGGGTAAGGCCCGAGAAGCCCAAGGTGACTATGTGGAGTTTGGAGAAGCACGTCTGTTCCTCGGCTCATGAGCAATCTGTTAATGCATTTCTTTTTATGAATTTAGCACTTGCCAGGAACCGCTGTGCCTAGGATTCTGGCTGCCCCGGGGGGGGAGGGAGATTAAAACCATGTGGGCCTTGGTCGGTTTGAATGGCATGAGTGTTCCAGTTATGTAATTGGGATAAGAATTTAACTTTTTGAAATTTGGACCCTCGCTCCTCTGGTGAGCGGCTCTCCCTGTGCCTGAATTCCGGGGAGTTAAAATGGAAGTGCCTCGGGACCATAACCCTGCCATCTTTATCCCACCCCCGACCGGGCAGTGCTGCTCTCGCCAGGTCAATGGGAGTGGGCTAAAATTCTGCCTTTAATGCATAACAAATTCATTGAGCCATTGGGGGGGAAACCATTCCTCATACATTGCTGAGCTACTTTAAGTGGCTTATTAAATTACTGGGCAGAGTTGTCCAAAAGAAGGAAAGACCTACATTTCTATAGCACCTTTCATGACCACCGGACGTCTCAAAGCACTTTACAGCCAATGAAGTACTTTTAGAGTGCAGTCATTGTTGTAATGTGGGTAACACGGCAGCAAGCTCCCACAAACAGCAATGTGATATTGACCAAATAAACTTGTTTTGTTACGTTGATTGAGGGATAGGTATTGGCCAGCACACTGGGGGATAACTCCCCTGCTCCTCCTCCTCCTTTCAAATAGTGTCATGGGATCTTTAACGTACACCTGAGAGCAGATGGGGCCTCGGTTTAACATCTCATTGGAAAGACGGCACCTCCGAAAGTGCGGCACTCCATCAGTACTGCCCCTCAAAGTATGGCGCTCCCTCAGAACTGCCCCTCAAAGTGCGGCGCTCCCTCAGTATTGCATTGGAGTGTCAGCCGAGATTTTTGTGCTCGAGTCCCTGGAGTGGAACTTGAACCCACAACCTTCTGACTCAGGCGCGTGTGCTACCCACTGAGTCACTGGCTGACACTGACGAAGGCTCCAATGATATAATTTGTTTTTAAACTTCATTCTGGGTATGTGGGCAGTGCTGGTGTTTATTGCCCATCCTTTGGTTACTCTGAGAAGATGCTGGTGAGCTGCTGCCTTGAACCTCCACAAATCATTCGATTATAACTTCGGCGAGCAGTTAAGACTCGACCGCGTTTGGTGTGGGTCTGGAGTCATCGGCCCAGACCGGGTAAGGACGGCAGGTTTCCTTCCTGAATGGTTCACCAACGTCCTTTCAGGTACTGAGGGCAGTCCTTAATTGCTTCAAGGTCACTTTCTGATCTTTTTATTCAAAATTAGGTTCCTGCTGCCATGGTGGAGTTTGAATTGGCATTCTCTGGGTTACTGGTCCGATAACATGTCCTCGACACTACCGTACTCTTTGTTGACGCAAGTTATTGCACTAATGGGGAATAAGGCAGCTGATTACAAACCTGAATTGGATTAGAAAGCAGATAATCAATGGGGAAGGTGATGAGTGGTTCCATTGACTAGTGTAGTCCCACAGTAATCTTTCCGCCAGTTCATTTTACAAGAGCAAAGGGTACCTGTGATTTATTTTTTTTTTAAACTGACTTCGCAAACACACAAAACACATTTATCTGCGTAATGTTGATCAGTTCTGTCTTTAAAAATACAGAGCAATGAAAGCACAATGAATTTGAATGTAAATACATGTCGGGTATCCTCATAAATTTGATAGCAGAAAAGGAGGCAAGGGAAGAGATCGGAGATGTGATCTTCATCATTCATCACCATTGATAACTGGGTTACTTCAATCAAGTAATGGAATGCATTTTGTTCGAAGATGAATTGAATTCATTTATCTGCACACAAATCTTTTGATAAGACTGTATTGTGTGCAATTTTAAGCAACCTAACTTCAAAATTACTTTAGTGGATGGGAGAGGAAAATGACGGTGGTAATTCTAAAGTGCAGAACAATTTAAATGCTTTTCCACTGGTGCAAAGCAGGAGTTGTTCTGTACGGACTTGAGCCTAGTTATCAATCCAGGGATAGAGCCCAGACCAACTCCTCGGGGGCAAAGCAGGTTGAGACTTCCTGGAGGAGCTAGTCTTGGATTACTCTGGCTTTTAATCATGCAAGTTGTGAATCCAGTTCAACGCCCAAGCTGGTTTACAAAGCGGCCAGGGGACCTGTGGAATCTCCTGGGCACTTTGTGTGTATCTCCCAGGCATTGGTCACACTGCCCTGTGACTGCGTGGTGTGGTTTATAACTCCATCCAGGAGAAAGGGGGAACCTCCCGTGGCAATGTGACGAGAGACTGGGCTTGTTTTAAAAGCGCAAAAGCCGTATTTCAGTTGTGGCCTAGAGTCCAGATTATCAGTAGAAGAGGGAAGCACACTGGGTTATTTCGACATCGCGGGCTAAAAATTGGGCTGCTTAGCGCCAGAGAGGGGTGCTAACGGCCCGCTAAGCAGGTAGCGCTGTGTGCACACTAACGCCACCCACTTGGTGACGTCTCAGGGTGTGAAATGTCTCTTTAGCACCGCGATCGCAAACTTGAATGGTTTAGCCTGCTGTGGCACCCGCCACTGATCCCAACAGGGAAAGCAGGCATCCCAAGGAAGCTCCCGGGGCGGTATTTCAACGTCGGAGCAGGTGGGTGTTTAGAAAGGACTTTATTTGTATTTATTTAACACTCTGAGCTGTTCAGTACTGTTGCTTATGCAAACATTGCTCCCTTACGTCGTCTCTCTGTTTCCGGGTGGTCAGCTGACCTCCGCTTTAGGCGCTGGGATGCCGGTTTCCTAGCGCCAGAACTCGGCAGCGCTCCCGCGATAGCACCCCAGGAATCCGGGGTTAGCGCCTGGAGAGGGGTGTGGAACGCTTCCCATAAGGCTCCACTCTTGGGCGCTAAAGATCAATATCCGAGCGTGCAACGTCTCTTTAGTGCTGCGAACACAAACGTGAATGGTTTCGCCTGCCTTGGTGCCCGCCGCTGATCCTGACACACAAAGCAGGCATCCTGAAGAAGCTCCCGGGGCAATATTTCAACAGAGGAGTAGGTGGGGCTGCACGTTTTTTTTTTAAAAGGAGGGAGGGAGAAAACAGGGCATTATAGACCGGTTAGCCTGACATCGGTATTGGGGAAAATGTTGGAATCAATTATTAAAGATCTAATAGCAGCGAATTTGGAAAGCAGTGACTGGATCGGTCCAAGTCAGCATGGATTTATGAAAGGGAAATCAGGCTTGACAAATCTTCTAGAATTTTTTGAGGATGTAACTAGTAGAGTGGACAAGGGAGAACCAGTGGATGTGGTGTATTTGGACTTTCAAAAGGCTTTTGACAAGGTCCCACACGAGATTTGTGTGCAAAATCAAAGCACATGGTATTGGGGGTAATATATTGACATGGATAAAGAACTGGTTGGCAGACAGGAAGCAAAGAATAGGAATAAACGGGTCCTTTTCAGAATGGCAGGCAGTGACTAGTGGGGTACCGCAAGGTTCAGTGCTGGGACCCCAGCTATTTACAATATACATTAATGATTTAGACGAAGAAATTGAATGTAATATCTCCAAGTTTGCAGATGGCATTAAGCTGGGTGGCAGTGTGAGCTGTGAGGAGGATGCTGAGATGCTGCAGGGTGACTTGGACAGGTTGGGTGAGTGGGCAAATGCATGGCAGATGCAGTATAATGTAGATAAATGTGAGGTTATCCACTTTGGTGAAAAAACCTGGAAAGCAGAATATTATCTGAATGGTGACAGATCAGGAAAAGGGGAGGTGCAACAAGACCTGGGTGTCACGGTACATCAGTCATTTGAAAGTTGGCATGCAGTGAAGAAGGCAAATGGCATGTTGGCCTTCATATCGAGAAGATTTGAGTATAGGAGCAGGGAGATTTTACTGCAGTTGTACAGGGTCTTGGTGAGGCCACACCTTGAATATTGTGTACAGTTTTGGTCTAACCTGAGGAAGGACATTCTTGCTATTGAGGGAGTGCAGTGAAGGTTCACCAGACTGATTCCTGGGATGGCAGAACTGACATATGAAGAAAGACTGGATCGACTAGGCTTCTATTCACTGGAATTTAGAAGAATGAGAGGGGATCTCATAGAAACATATAAAATTCTGACAGGATTGGACCGGTTAGATGCAGGAAGAATGTTTCTGATGGGGGTCCAGAACCAGGATCACAGTCTTAAGGATAAGAGGAAAGCCATTTAGGATTGATTGATAAACTTCTTCACTCAGAGAATTTTGACCCTGTGGAATTCTTTACCACAAAGTTGTTGAGGCCTGTTCGTTAGATATATTCAAAAGGGAGTTAGATATGGCACTTATGGCTAAAGGGATCAAGGGGTATGGAGAGAAAGCAGGAATGGGGTACTAATGTTGCATGATCAACCATGATATTGAATGGTGGTGCAGGCTCGAAGGGCCACATGGCCTACTCATGCACCTATTTTCTATGTTTCTATCCCGGTTGGAAGCGGTAAACATGGTCTGGCGCTAAAGTTAGCGACCAGGCGGAAACCGGCAGTTTTAACCCAAATGTTTTATCGGTCACTGGTGCAAAGACTAACATTCATTTAACATGAAATTGGGAATAAGAATTTTGAAGAGAGAATATGAAAAGATGCAAGAATGATCAGGGTAATCATCATCATAGGCAGTCCCTCAATTGTGAGTTCTCAGGTGACTGAACAGTCCAATATGGGAATTACAGTCTCGGTCACAGGTGGGACAGATAGTGGTTGAAGGAAAGGGTGAGTGGGGAGTCTGGTTTGCTGCACGCTCCTTCCGTTGCATGTTCTCAGCGATTTGCCTCAAGGTGCTCTGCACCCTCCCATCAGCATCGAAGCACTGACCGCACTCGACCAGCTCAGTTGGGCGGGCCACATTGTCCACATGCCTGACACAAGGCTCCCTAAGCAAGCGCTTTACTCAACTCCTACATGGCAAGCAAGCCCCAGGTGGGCAGAGGAAACATTTCAAGGACATCCTGAAAGTCTCCTTGGAAAAAGTGCAACATCAGGGAAATAGGATTTAGAGTGAAGAGACATCGGGCAAGAATGGTCTCCTGGGGTGCAGCAAGGTATAATTGGGTTAATTTTTATGCTGTCAAAAACACCAACGGGGCTATAATGGAGGTCGGTAGTCTTAAACCTTCCCACTTTCCCCCCCCCCCCCCCCCCCCCCAAAACCTCCATGAACCCCAAATGCCAGCTGTGGCTCAGTGGGTAGCACAATCGCCTCTGAGTCAGAAGGTTCTGGGTTCAAGTGCCACTCCAGGGACTTGAGCTCATAAATCCAGGCTGACACTCCAGTGCTGCACTGTCGGAGGTGCCGTCTTTCGGATGAGACATTAAACCGAGGCCCCGTCTGCGCTCTCAGGTGGACGTAAAGGATCCTATGCACGATTTTGAAGAGGAGCAGGGGAGTTCTCCCCAATGTCCTGGGGCCAATATTTATCCCTCAATCAACATCACAAAAACAGATTATCTGGTAATTATCACATTGCTGTGCGTGGGAGCTCGCTGTGTGCAAATTGGCTGCCGCGTTTCCCACATTACAACAGTGACTACACTCAAAGTACTTAATTGGCTGTAAAGTGCTTTGAGTTGTCCGGTGGTCATGAAAGGCGCTATATAAATGCAAGTCTCTTTTTTTTTTTCATATATAGGCCCTCTAAGAATTTCACGGGCCTACTTATGGGCAGCCGAAGAACTTGCCTGTTTCAAGCGGTAGGCCCCTTTTTTATTTTGTAAATCCGGATTCTATGATGTGCGTTGGGGACTCTGGTGTTGGCCGTGCGTTCTCTGTCCCTCTGGCGTTGGAGCCGAAGAGGCCTGGGAAAGGTTAACCTTTCATTATCATGGCGAGGCCAGGAGGCGAAGAAACGTTCCTCCGAGCCCCACAAAAACACCGCTGCTGGCCTGGGTTCTACCCCTTCCATCCCCACCCCTGTGGGACACATGTCGGAGCTCACTGGTTGGATTAAACTGAGACCCAGAATCGTGGCACCCTCTTCGGCCTTTGCTGCACTCCCCTGGCTGGGGGTCGCCCAGAATTTGAAATCTGCTTAAATGCTAGTAGCATTTTGGATAAAGCCCACATGTGTGAAAACAGATAAATTATGTAAATTCTACCCAGGCATAGTCTAAGTAATTGCCCTACAAGTCGACTCCTTGAAACCTACCTCTTTGGCCAAGCTTTTGGTCAGTTTTTACATGTCACATGTTGTCTGATTACATGTTGAAGCACCTTGGGATGTTTTATTAAGGAAAGACTTGCATTTATATAGCGCATTTCCCAACCACCAGACATCCCAAAGCATTTTACTGCCAATCAAATACTTTTGGAGTGTAGTCACTGTTGTAATGTGGGAAACGCGGCAGCCAATTTGTGATAACTCTCCTGCTCTTCGAAATAGTGCCGTGGGATCTTTTACAGCCACCTGAGAGATCAGACGGGACCTCGGTTTAATGTCCCATCCGAAAGTCGGTCCCCTCCGACTGTGTGGCGCTCCCTCGGCACTGCCCCTCCGACTGTGTGGTGCTCCCTCGGCACTGCCCCTCCGACTGTGGTGTGCTCCCTCGGCGCGGCGCTCCCTTGGCACTGCCCTGGAGTGTCAGCCTAGATTTTTGTGCTCCAGTTCCTGGTGTGCAACTTGAACCCACAACCTTCTGACTTGGAGGCGAGAGTGCTACCACTGAGCCCACGGCTGACACATACTACATTAAAGGCAGTGTAATAAACTGTGGTAGCACTTGTGTTGAACGAACGTTGTGTGGTAGAAACTACACGATGTGAGAGGTTCGCTGCCCATTGCCATTTGATCTGCAGCGGCCCTCGCACGGGATCTATTTCCCATTGTCTACCTGCTTGTTACTGAGCTCCGTTTTCTTTGGCCTGTTCATTGCCGTTGAGTGCTGACAGCAAGGCATTGTCCTCGATCCAATTCTCTTGCACATTCCCGGAACTGAGGCACGAACTTCGATCATTCTTTGTAGCTCTCTGATTTTTTTTTTTTAAAGTTCAGTTTCTGTAAGTCAATTAAACAAATCTGACTTTAAATAATGCATGCTCACCTGTCCTGATATCTCTTTGTGGCTCAGTGCCAGATTTGGTTTGACAATTGCTCCTGTGAAGCGCCTTGGGACATTTTACCATGTTGAAGACAAATAGCGTGTTGACCTTTATTGCAAGGAGTTGGAGAACAAAAAGTAAGGAAATCTTGCTACAATTGTACAGGGCCCTGGTGAGACCACACCTGGAGTACTGTGCACAGTTTTGCTCTCCTTTTTATGAGGAAGGATATTCTTGCCTTGGAGGTGGTGCAATGAAGGTTCACTCGATTGATTCCTGGGATGAAGATTGTCCTATGAGGAGAGATTGAGTAGTTCCAATGAGAGGTGATCTCATTAAAACGTATAAGATTCTGAGGGAGATTGACTGGGTAGATGCTGAGGCTGTTTCCCCTGGCTGGAGAGTCTAGAACCAGGGGTCACAGACTCCGTATAAGGGGTCGGCCATTTAGGACTGAGATGTGTAGGAATTTCTTCACTTGGAGGGTTGTGAATCTTTGGAATTCTCCACGCCAGAGGGTTGTGGAGACTCAGTCTTCGAGTATATTCAAGGCCGAGAGAGATGAATTTTTGAACTCTAGGGGAATCAAGGGATATGGGGATCGGGTGGGAAAGTGGAGTTGAGGTCGAAGATCAGCCATGATCTTATTGAATGGCAGAACAGGCTCGAGGGGCTGTATGGCCTACTCCTGCTCCGAATTCTTATGTTAAAGGTGCTATATAAATGCAAGTTGTTAGTTTGTTCCATTAACTCAGACACTTTTTGTATGGGGCATCCCTAACGACAGCTTTGCTTTCCAGTTTATTCAACTCCGCTTACGTATTTGTTTGAAATATTTGACGGAGCAATGCTGACTGATACAAGTGAAGTGTAATAGTTGCAGGATTTAATGATCCGACACGATGGAGAAAGCTACATCCGTCCAGCCAGATGGGTTTCAGGAGGTTAAAGGAGAGATCATTCCTTGCTGAAACAATCTGATTTATTATTTACAGAACAAGAGGTTAAGCGACTGTTGACTATATTTGATTGTGTGTGAGAGCATCAGAGTGACTCTCGTTCACAGATAGTGTTGCTCCTTAGTACCCATGCTGCCAACATTTGATTGGGCGCTGATTGGCTGACTGCAGTGACTGAACAGGAATGCTAACACTCTTCCTGCTTCCCAAATGTGCAGAAACCCAAGGATCAGTCCAGTGGCTGCAGCTCATCCTCGCCAGGGGCTTTAACCAGTCATTGAGTGACTCATTGCACCTTTTTTTGGTGGTGGTCTTGGTGATGCTAGGGTGTCCCGTCTCTGCATCCTCCTGACTGGGCTGGACACCATGTTCTGCATCTCAAATGCCGGTCAGCCTGGAGTAGATGGATCTGAATAGACGGTGCAATTCTGCCTGGCTCTACATGCCTGTAATGGTAGGTGCTTGACACTCGCAGCCGGCGTACTGTGTTATGCAGAGCAAGGCTTCTGTGGCAGATTGCTGCATGTACAGTTCAATGACCTTCAGTGCGTTGTCCTTGCAGAGAATGTAGTCTGTTTTAATGTATAAAAGCTGCAGATATTCATGTGCACCGAATTGAATGAGCTGCGGTGTTTCACCGGGTGAATGTTG
Source organism: Pristiophorus japonicus (assembly GCF_044704955.1). Taxonomy (NCBI): domain Eukaryota; kingdom Metazoa; phylum Chordata; class Chondrichthyes; family Pristiophoridae; genus Pristiophorus; species Pristiophorus japonicus. The sequence continues at coordinate 11,597,480 of NC_091991.1, forward strand.
CGGGAGGATTTGGGTGCATTTTGTAATTTGTGTGTTCGTTCTCTCTCTCTCTCTGTCCTTGGCGGGTCACTAAATGAGCTATTTTATCATCGTGTTGTTGCACCTACCGGGTCAGTGGGCTATAGAGGTGAGTTGACTGTTCCCACCGTCCCTGTTGCAAGTGTGGTTCCTTGTGCAGCATTGGGGTATAATGCAAGGATGTGTGTGTGTGTGTGTATTGAAAGTTGCAGCTTTGCCTGTGGTGTGGAAGCGGTTTAATTCTTCCTCGGGAGTACTGCTGTGTGGAGACACATGCAGTGATGACACACTGCAGACTGTGAGCCCTGGGACGAAGCTCTGGTTATCGGTGCACCGACTGACTATGCCTGGGCTCTGCTGCACTGTGCAATGTGCATGGACTCTTTGCCATGACCTGCCTCACTATTTATTTATCTCTGTGTGAATTCCAAACTCGCTGATATTCATCAAATGTTACGGGTTTGTGACCTTGGGGATGGAATGCTGCAAATTCATTGAATCAGCCCTCAAAAAGGTAGGTTTATTTTCTCTCTCTTTTTTTGTATATTTGGGAGCAAAGTGAAGCGTTTCCCCATCAGTTGGATTTTGTAACTAAGCCGATGGCTCTTTCGTTCAAAGAAATTGGATCTCTGGCTCTGTGCCCCTAGTTCTGGACATCTGCAGGGTATTTCCCTGGCATGTAACAGCAAGATGCTGTAAGGTCGGGAGCTGAGTCACTGCAGTTGTATTCTCTCGTCTGGGCTTCAAGAACAAAGTCAGGTATTTCCGGGCTTTGTGCAAAAAAAAAAGCGCTTTCCCATTTAATCGATCCTATCCCAGAATCATTTTTAAACTCTCTCCATAAGGACAGGTATTGTCCATAAAAGGATATTGTTTTTTTTAAGTGTAATAATATCACCTGATTTAATGTGCCTATATTTAATACGCAGGAACATACTGGTTGGGACAAATTGAAGCACTGCATCGAATGTTTATTTTTAAAGAGGCATGAATTAATTTGCATTAATGTTTCTCCACGAGCTGCGATTGAGTCCAGCCAGGCTGGGGAGCTCGGCACCAACAAATGCACAAGAGGTTTTTTCCACTAGAGTGGAGTTCTCCATCTCTGATATTTACCATGTAACTATTTGTACTGCACTTTTTTGACAGGCATGCGACAAACCCCGCCCCCTGTCAAGCTCCAGCCCCTCCCCCACAGCCCAAATCAGTCCCTCCAAGTGGTGCCGAGAGGGAGAGGGAGATTGAGGGAGAGAGACACAGGTGTGGGGGGCGATGAGAGGGAACTCTGGGAAGACTGATCACATTCTTCCAACCCCGTACAAGGGACATCGTTGGAGTAGATGATCTCCAGAAGTCACGACACTGTCACTATTCACTTCATACCCAATAAACCTGTTATCAATCAGTATGGGGGAGGATGCACTTGGACTGGGGTAAGGCACTTTGGCTGGCCCTTGCTGTCTTCTGGGGAGCTCTGTCCTCTGTTGCTTCAGGAAGTCAAAGTGGATCGAGTTACAATTTGCAAAGTCAGTGAGACCTTGGGATGGGGCGGTTCTAGTTATACGTTCCTGTGAAACTTCAGGGTATGGCTTATCCTCCAAGGGGACCAATCATAGACAAAGGGTGGAGCATGGTGGACATTTTGGCAGTACAAATAAGCGCACCCTATTATTTAGTCAGCATCTTGGATCACTTCAGTGTCAAATGGAGTTGTGTAGGATCGTTGCTGCCTGTGTTTCTAGGTTTGTAATTTTTTGGAGTATATAGCTCCAAAAGCTGGAGTACTGCGCGCAGTTCTGGTCGCCACATTACAGGAAAGATGTGATTGCACTAGAGGGTATAGAAGAGATTTACGAGGATGTTGCCAGGACTGGTGAATTTTCGCTATGAGGAAAGATTGGATAGGCTGGGTTTTTTTGGAACAGAGGAGGCTGAGGGGAGACCTTTATTGAGGTGTATAAAAATTGAGGGACCTAGATAGAGTGGATAGGAGGGATGTATTTCCCTTAGCAGAGGTCAATAACCAAGGGGGCAGAGATTTTAGGTAATTGGTGGAAGGTTTAGAGGGGAGTTGAGAACATTTTTCACCGGGGGTCTGGAACGCGCTGCCTGAAAGGGTGGTAGAGGCAAAAACCCTCATCACATTTAGAAAGTACTTGGATGTGCACTTGAAGTGCTGTAACCTACAGGGCTACGGACCAAGAGCTGGAAAGTGGGATTAGTCTGGATAGCCTTTTTTTTTCCGGCCAGCACAGACACGATGGGCCGAATAGCACCACCTTTGCCATAAATGTTTACTATTCTATGAAAACCAACTCTACAATACAACTTTGCTCATCGGCTGATGCAATCACATTCCGATTTATTTTCATTATACACTTGGAAACAGATAACCTGCTGTTAACAAAGCACAAGAGTAGAATTCAGAATGATTTGCAGGAAGGAGTATGTGTGAATGCTATACTTGTTTTGCTAGGCAAGGTTGTGTAGATTTGGGAAGGAGGAAAAAAGTTCTGGAAATCTGCATGAAAGAGCTGTGTATTTTCACATTTTTGTAGAAAACTATGAAATGTATTTGGGATAATCTGCATGTTTTGATGAAACAAGTTTTTTAAAGTTTTTTTTCAACTGCAGCATATTCTAACTTGTACTTTTCTGAAAGGGATTCATGGAATCCCTTGGTGAAATCATGGTGTCCTGCAGGATATATGCTATGACCTTGCTAATTTTAAGAAGGGTTCCTAAGTAAGAAAGGTTGCTGTAACTAAGGTTGAACAGGCTGGGGCTTTTTTCTCTGGATATCTTAGGCAGTCCCTTGGAATCGTGGTGGCTGTACAGTCCAATACGAGAACCACAGACCCTGTCACAGGTGGGACAGACAGTCATTGAGAGTCTCTGGCCCAAGACTGCCTTAAGTGGAGAAAGTGCATCCGGGAGGGCGCTGAGCACCTCGAGTCTCAATGCCGAGAGCTTGCAGAAATCGAGCTCCGGCAGCGGAAAGAGCATGTGGCAAACCTGTCCCACCCACTCTTTCCCTCAACGACTATCTGTCCCACCTGTGACAGTCTGTGGCGCTCATATTGGACTGTTCAACCACCAGAGAACTCACTTCAGGAGTGGAAGCAAGTCTTCCTCGATTCCGAGGGACTGCTTATGATGGGTGGGAATGGTTTGCCGCACGCTCTTTCCGTTGCCTGCGCTTGGTTTCTGATAGCGCTGATGGAGGTCTTTAAAACGATGAAGGGATTCGATAGGATGGAAGTGGAGAAGCTGTATCTATTTGTGGGAGAGTCCAGGACAAGGGAGCACCAATATAGGATTATCACCCACCAATCAAATGAAGAACTTAGAGGGAATTTTATTTACACCAAGTGGTGAGAATGTGGTTGATCGTATTGATGCATTGAAAGGGGATGCTTGTCATGGCAAGGGGGAAAGAGGTAATTAGACTGGGAGGATGATGGTGTGGAGTGTAAACCCCAACACTGAGCAGCTGAGACAAATGGCTGGTTGCTGTGCTGTAAATGCGATATGATCTATGCCCCCATTTTACTGCGTGCTTCACCCTTTTTCTATAGTATTGAAATTACATTGAAGCTTTCGAAACCAATGCTTTGGGTCTGTTTTCAGTCTGGGAAGTAAGGTACGTTAAACATTCATACAACCACTCGTGTGTGTTCTTGTACGCTGCACCGTTTTTTGGCTTGGTGTTTACGTTGGGTTATCTGATACCCGATCATCTCATTGGTGCAGTCATTGCAGCACAGCAGAAACCGAGAGGGGGAAGAGTCACTTGACTCAGCTGATTAGAAAGCAGCAAACCAGCGGGAAGGCCACGTTCTGGGACCATGAGATGGATCTGATTGCAGGAGCCAATAGCGGGCGGGTCTGCAGTCATCATTCTGCAGCCCACACACTAGTAGCGAGGGCTGGGAGAATGTTAAACACTACTTTCCTTATTTTAAGGAAGGATATACTTGCATTGGAGGCTGTTCCGAGAAGGTTCACTAGGTTGATTCCGGAGGGGTGAGGGTTGTCTTGTGAGGAAAGGTTGGGGCTATATTCACTGGAGTTTAGAAGACTGAAGTGATTTTTTTCGAAATATATAAGATGAGGGGGCTCAACAAGGTGGCTGCAGAGAGGATATTTCCACTCATAGGGGAAACTAAAACTAGGGGACATAGTCTCAGAATAAGGGGCCACCCATTTAAAACTGAGATGAGGAATTTCTGCTGAGGGTTGTAATGCTGTGGAATTCTCTGCCCCAGAGAGCTGTGGAGGCTGGGTCATTGAATATATTTTAAGGTGAAGATGGACAGATTTTTGAGCGATTTAAGGGAATAAAGGGTTATGGGGAGTGGGCAGGGAAGTGGAGCTGAGCCCATGATCAGATCAGCTATGATATTAAATGGCAGAGTAGGCTCGAGGGGCCATATGGCTGACTCCTGCTCCTATTTCTTCTGTTACGTTCCCGACCACCATGTTTGGCAAAGCCGCTGAGAAACTCCTTGGGGCAATAAGAGGGTGACATGGCTTCTTGCTCTGACCTGGCTGAGAAGGTGGTACAGGTGCTGTGGGACATCCCCTCCCTTCGACGGCCAGCTGTGAGTAGCAACTTGTGTAGGTGGTTCTGCAGGCGCACATTTTGAGATGTATTAATAGAATAGTGCGCCAGCCTCAATACCTTTCGATATTTCTCCGCTCAACCAAACTGCCAAATATACCTCATACCTCATTGCTGATGACCGAGTGATTAGTGTGAGATGCCGAAATAAGCATGGACTACTTGGCTCGGTGGGCAGCACACTCCACTCCGAGTCAGAAGGTCGTGGGTTCAAGTCCCACTCCAGAGACTTGAGCACAAAATCGAGGCTGAACCTCCCAGTGCAGTGCTGAGGGAGCGCCGTCTGCCCCTCCTCGGGCGGATATAAAGGATCCCATGGTGCTATTTCCAAGAAAAGCAGGGGAGTTTTTCCCCCTGGTGTCCTGTCCAATATTTATCCCTTGAGCAACACTAGAAACAGATTATCCGGTGTCTTAGAAACATAGACATAGAATCATAGAAAATAGGTGCAGGAGTAGGCCATTCGGCCCTTCGAGCCTGCACCGCCATTCAATGAGTTCATAGCTGAACATGCAACTTCAGTACCCCATTCCTGCTTTCTCGCCATACCCCTTGATTCTCCCTATAATAAGGACTATATCTAACTCCTTTTTGAATATATTTAGTAAATTGGCCTCAACAACTTTCTGTGGTAGAGAATTCCACAGGTTCGCCACACTCTGGGTGAAGAAGTTTCTTCTCATCTCGGTCCTAAATGGCTTACCCCTTATCCTTAGACTGTGACCCCTGGTTCTGGACTTCCCCAACATTGGGAACATTCTTCCTGCATCGAACCTGTCTAAACCCGTCAGAATTTTAAACGTTTCTATGAGATCCCCTCTCATTCTTCTGAACTCATGAATACAAGCCCAGTTAATCCAGTCTTTCTTGATATGTCAGTCCCGCCATCCCGGGAATCAGTCTGGTGAACCTTCGCTGCACTCCCTCAATAGCAAGAATGTCCTTCCTCAAGTTAGAAGACCAAAACTGTACACAATACTCCAGGTGTGGCCTCACCAAGGCCCTGTACAACTGTAGTAACACCTCCCTGCCCCTGTACTCAAATCCCTTCGCTATGAAGGCCAACATGCCATTTGCTTTCTTAACCGCCTGCTGTACCTGCATGCCAACCTTCAATGACTGATGTACCATGACACCCAGGTATCATTGCACCTCCCCTTTTCCTAATCTGTCACCTTTCAGATAATAGTCTGTCTCTCTGTTTTTACCACCAAAGTGGATAACCTCTCATTTATCCACATTATAATTCATCTGCCATGCATTTGCCCACTCACCTAACCTATCCAAGTCACTCTGCAGCCTCATAGCATCCTCCTCGCAGCTCACACTGCCACCCAACTTAGTGTCATCCGCAAATTTGGAGATACTACATTTAATCCCCTCGTCTAAATCATTAATGTACAATGTAAACAGCTGGGGCCCCAGTACAGAACCTTGCGGTACCCCACTAGTCATTGCCTGCCATTCTGAAAAGTACCCATTATCTCATTGCCACATGTGGGAGCTTGCTGTGCACAAATTGGCTGCCAGGTTTCCAACAGTGACTGCACTCCCAAATCTATTTTGTTGGCTGTGAAGCACTTCTGAGGTCATGCATTTCTACAGCGCCTTTCAAGTTTCATTCTTTGCGATGGGGTCCAAGAATGCTCAGTAGAGCCAGCTGCCCCTTCTGTAATAGGCACCTCTCAATATATCTGGTAGGGAGTCAATAGCAGAGTTAGGAGTAGGAAGGAAGGGTGAACCCGGTCCAGCTGCAGCCACCTCCTCGGGCAAGTCTGATTACACACCACTCTGGCACCCTTTTTATTCCCCTGGGTGTCTTCTCACCACTTTTTTTCCTGACTCCTTGTTCAGGAAGATTGTACTCTACCTTCTCCCGCTTCACCCTACTGGTGTGCGAGCTACCGATTTAATGCCAGTATAGTACTGGATATTGAAGGACCCCTGGCCATAGACCCCCAGAGTTAGGTCCATCTCCAAGTCCTTTGCTTGTTTGCGATTCTCTCATTGACTTACTGCCTTGAGCGCTAAATGCCTAAATCCTGTTAAGGATGTTGCGTTTCCACAGATTGAGGGCTGGGTCTGAGCATGCTACAAGCTGAAGGCATCATTAAAATTGGAGCCTGCAGATGAGGTTGGAGGTCAAGGTGAAGTGTTGGAGCAACAACACGCCTTCAGTGCTGTTGGTCAGGTGCACAGTGTGTGATGGCTGAGGTTGAGAAGCATGGGCTGATTCTCTGACTGACACAAGGCACCATTGTATGGCAGTTATGGTACTGGACTAGTGAGCCACAGGTCGTGAGTTAAATCACCATGGCTATTTAGGAACAGGGGGAGGCCATTCAGCCCCTCGAGCTTGTTCCGCCATTCAATTCATAGAATCAGAGAATGGTTACAGCGCAGAAAGAGGCCATTTGGCCCGTCGAGCCTGTGCCGGCTCTCTGCAAGAGCACTTCAGCTAGTTCCACTCCCCTGCCCTTTCCCTGTAGCCCTGCAAATTATTTTCCTTCAGGTACTTATCCAACTCCCTTTTTGAAAGCGACAATTGAGTCTGCCTCCACCACCCTCTCAGGCCGTGCATTCCAGATCCTAACCACTTTTTATTAAAAAAAAGTTTTTCTTCATGTCGCCTTTGGTTCTTCTAACCAGAGCTCTATACAACTAAAGTAACTCCCAGCCATCGCGATAAAGCATCGAGATAAAACCTAACATTGCGTTAACCTTTGATTATTTTTGTACCTGCCCACTAGCTTTTGGTGATTTCTGTACACTGACTCAAATCTCTCTGCTCCCCCACAATTCCAAGCTCCTCACCATTTAGAACATTACTCGGTCTTTCTTGGGTCCAAAGTGGATTTTGTCACTCTTCCCCCACATTTGTGTTTCATCGGCCAGTTTTTTGTCCACTCATAGAAAGGGCCATTGATAGATTCAAACATTCTGTCCCCATCTGCACTATTTACTGTGCCATTGAAA